>NW_027397099.1:11541335-11658382 GCF_003265705.2 Callorhinus ursinus
TTGCTGTATCCCAAAGATTTTGAACAGTTGTGTTTTCATTTTCATTGGTTTCCATGAATTTTTTTAATTCTTCTTTAATTTCCTGGTTGACCCATTCATTCTTCAGTAGGGTGCTCTTTAGCCTCCATGTATTTGAGTTCTTTCCGACTTTCCTCTTGTGATTGAGTTCTAGTTTCAAAGCACTGTGGTCTGAAAATATGCAAGGAATAATCCCAATCTTTTGGTATCGGTTGAGACCTGATTTGTGACCTAGGATGTGATCAATTCTGGAGAATGTTCCATGGGCACTAGAGAAGAATGCATATTCCGTTGCTTTGGGATGGAATGTTCCGAATATGTCTGTGAAGTCCATTTGGTCCAGTGTGTCATTTAAAGTCTTTATTTCCTTGTTGATCTTTTGCTTAGATGATCTGTCCATTTCAGTCAGGGGGGTGTTAAAGTCCCCCACTATTATTGTATTGTTGTCAATGTGTTTCTTTGCTTTTGTTATTAATTGCCTTATAAAAGTGGCTGCTCCCATGTTAGGGGCATAGATATTTACAATTCTTAGATCTTCTTGTTGGATAGACCCTTTAAGTAAGATATAATGTCCTTCTTCATCTCTTATTACAGTCTTTGTTTTAAAATAATTTGTCTGATAGAAGAATTGCCACCACAGGTTTCTTTTGGTGTGCATTAGCATGGTAAATGGTTTTCCACCCCCTCACTTTCAATCTGGGGGTGTCCTTGGGTCTAAGATGAGTCTCTTGCAGACAGCATATGGATGGGTCTTGTTTTTTAATCCAATCTGATAGCCCGTGTCTTTTAATTGGGGCATTGAGCCCATTTACATTCAGGGTAACTATTGAAAGATATGAATTTAGTTCCATTGTATTGCCTGTAAGGTGACTGTGACTGTATATTGTGTGTGTCCTTTCTGATATGCTGCTTTTAGGCTCTTTGCTTAGAGGACCCCTTTCAATATTCTTTTAGGGCTGGTTTTCTGTTTGCAAATTCCTTTAGTTTTTGTTTGTCCTGGAAGCTTTTTACCTCTCCTTCTATTTTCAATGACAGCCTTGCTGGATATAGTATTCTTGACTGCATATTTTTCTCGTTTAGTGCTCTGAAGATATCTTGCCAGTCCTTTCTGGCCTGCCAGGTCTCTGTGGATAGGTCTGTTGCCAATCTAATGTTTCTACCATTGTAGGTTACATAGTTCTTCTCCTGAGCTGCTTTTAGGATTTTCTCTTTGTCTCTGAGACTTGTAAGTTTTACTATTAGATGTCGGGGTGCTGACCTATGTTTATTGATTTTGAGAGGGGTTCTCTGTGCCTCCTGGATTTTGATGCCTGTTTCCTTTCTCACATTAGGGACATTCTCTGCTATAATTTCCTCCAATATTCCTTCTGCCCCCCCCCCCTTCTTCTGGGTTCCCAATTATTCTAATGTTGTTTCGTCTTATCGTATCGCTTATCTCTCGCATTCTGCCCTCGTGATCCTGTAGTTGTTTCTCTCTCTTTTTCTCAGCCTCTTTATTTTCCATCATTTGGTCTTCTATATTGCTGATTCTGTCTTCTGCCTCATTTATCCTAGCAGTTAGTGCCCTCATTTTTGATTGCACCTCATTAATAGCCTTTTTGATTTCGACTTGGTTAGATTTTAGTTCTTTTATTTCTCCAGAAAGGGTTTCTCTAATAACTTCCACGCTTTTTTCTATCTTTAAAGTCATGATTCTGAACTCTAGGTCCGACATCGTACTAATGTCAGTATTGAGTAGGTCCCTGGCAGACGGTACTACCTCTTGTTCTTTTTGCTGAGGTGATTTTTTTCATCTTGTCATTTTGTCCAGAGGAGAATAGATGAATGAGAGAACAAAATGCTAACAGGTTAACAACGTTCCCAGCAAATATACTCTATACAAATCAGAAAAGACCTGAAACCAGGGGGAAAGAAAGGGAAAGAAAGAAAAAAGAAAGAAAAAAAAAAGGAAAAAGAAAAAGATAAAAACAAAGAAAAACAGAACAAAACAAAACAAAACAAAAAACCAATATGATCAAATATGATCAGGCTAGTGCATAGATCAGTGCCACACACTAGATTTTGGGTGTATTTTGGTCTGTTAGAAGAAAGTGCCTTCTAAAATTTTAAAGGAAGAAAGACTTATATAGGTATAAAATAAGGGTTGATACAATGAAGGGATGGAAGATGAGTGTAAAGATGAAACTTATAAAAGGTTTTATAAACGGAATTGATAAGAAGTTGTTTGAAAGAGGAAAGAAAAAGATTTTAAAAAAAGAAAAAAGAAAAGAAAAAAAAATGGGAGAGACTGTGATCAGGCAGGAGACTAGAACAAAGCCATACACTAGTGATTTAGGGTATATTTTGATCTGTTAGAAGAAACTGTATATCAAAATTTTAAAGAGAGAAGAACTTATATATATATATGCCAAAAATGAGGGTAACTACTATGAAGGGATAAAATATGACTCTAAAAATGAAAAATAAAAAATGTTTTTTTAAAAAAGGGATTGAGAAGATGTTGGTTGAAAAGGGAAAAAGAAAAATTAAAAAAAAAACAGTTAAAAAAATTAACTTTGAAAAACTAATGAATCATGGTAAAAAAGCCATGAATTCTATGTGCAGTATTCCCCTAGCGCTGGAGTTTTCCCGTTCTCCTTGATCGGTAAACTTGGTCTTGGCTTGCTGGCTGTTCGCGCTGATCTTCTGGGGGAGGGGCCTGTTGCCGTGGTTCCCAAATGTCTTTGCCGGAGGCAGAATTGCCCCACCCTTGCTGGTCCGGACTAAGCAAGCTGCTTGGTTTTGCTCTCAGGAGCTTTTGTTCCCTGCAAGCTCTGGGCACAGCTTTGGAGGACCAGGGTGAAAATGGTGGCCTCCCAATCTCTGCCTGGAGGAGCTGAGAACTCGGGGCCCCGCTCCTCAGTGCGCCCCCAGAGAAAAGCAGTCAATCACTCCCGTCTCCCCGGTCTCCGGCCGCACTCCGTGCTCACCTGGCCTGTGACCGAGCGTTTCTATCTCTGGCACCCGACCCCATGTGGAGTCTCCAAACCCAGCAGATCCCTGCAGTGCGCTCCCATGCTGCTCCTCCTGGGGGAGGAAGGGGAGTCTCCCCGGCTCTGCCGCTTGTTGGGTCCCTGCTGGAGGTGCAGTGGCCCAACTGGGCCGCAGATCAGTTTATGGCCACCCCGAGCTGAGAGCCCACGCTTCGGGTCTGTCTCTGCAACTGGCTTCCCCGCTCCAATACCTGGGAGCTCTGCTGCACTCAGGCACCCCCGGTCTTTCTGTGACCCCGAGGGTCCTGAGTCCACACTGTCCCGCGAGGTTTCCACCTCCCACTTAGCCACTGGAGCGACATCTCTCCGCGGATCCGACTTCTAAAAGTTCCGAAATTGTGCTCCGCGGCTCTAGCACTTGCCAGAAGCAGCCAACGGAGGCCCCCTCCCCCGCCGTCTATCCTCCCGAATATCGCCTCGGATTCACTTCTCCGCACGTCCTACCTTCCAGAAAGTGGTCGCTTCTCTGTTCAGAGAGTTGTTGCTACTCTCCTCTTCGATCTCCTGTTGAGTCCGTAGGTGTTCAGAATGGTTTGATCCCTATTCAGCTGAATTCCTGAGACCAGATGAAATCCAGGTCTCCTACTCCTCCGCCATCTTGCGCCCCTAGAGATTCCAAATATTTAGAGGACAAGGTCTTTTTTGTCCACCCTGGTTCTCACAAGCTATGTGTAAGCTGCTCCAGGAACATGTGCAGTACTGCCTGACTGTCATGTGGCTGATGGTGGAGAATGGGTAACTCTGCCAAGACCTCAAACTGACCAAAATTAACCATAATTTACCAGCCAAGCCTTCCCCTGGAAGTTTCAAGCTTTTGAGAAAATCCAGAGTACTAAAGTAATTATATCAGAAAGATTATGCCAGTGCAATCGTGGTCTAGGTGGAGAAACAGATTCCTGAGGTTTCCTGCTTTGCCATCTTCCCAGAATTCTCTCTACTTTCCTCATCTTTTAAGTTGGCATATATCTGTATGCATAATAAATGCTATAGATTTTATTCCATAGGACTAAAAAAAATTGAGATTTACCTCATCTTTTCATTTTTTTTAAACATTGACAGTAGCCATTAAAAATTAAATGTAATGGAATACAGTGGAAAGATTTCATTTACTGATAGTATCACCTAAATTTGGTTATCATTTTAACCACAACACTCATACATTATGAGTTTCCAAGGTAGATGTCATTAGAGTTAAATAATATATAATGTCTGTTTCCAAGAATCTTATTCATCATAGCTTAACTGTAGAGACTGGACTCTTAAAAGGAGAAACAATAATTCAGAGCTATATGGGCTAAGTGTTCATTGAATAATATATGGTTCAGAACTGAGATGATGTCAGAAGGCAGAGTATTAGGAGAAGAATTTATTGAGGAAAGTGATTCTTGGTCCAGGTCTTAAAGGATGTAATGAGGAGAAAGCATATTGCAAACGACATCTGAAGTATGCCACTAGTGTATGAAGAACGGTGTGGTTAGATTGCTTATAGTATCCTTTCTTTCCTCCCCCAAAAACAGAGTGTAGTATATATTTTTTTCCTATTTTACCCTCACAAAAATATCTTTTGTATCTCATGAATGACTAGCTAATCTTGAACTACAGGGTCTTAACAAAATAGAAATATGAAATTAAATCAGGATTTGGCCGCACTTTGCCTGTGTTATCATGAACAAGTTGTTCAACTGAAAAGCTGATCAACTGTGTCTATCCCATATGTTCATGTGAACATAAAATGAGATAATGCACCTAATTTGCTTGGCCAAGTGTCTTCTTTGTATACATGTCATACATGAGCACTGCATGTTCTGGAATTTTGATAGGTAGGAACATTCATCTCTAACAGCACTCCTGGGAGATAAAAAAAAATTAAAGACAGATATTCATCTTATTTTCATGTGTTTGAATTCCTCTCCACTTGAGCATGGCATAGCAGTCTACCCAGGCTGCCAAGGGCTCTGCCAGAAAGAGGGTTTGCTTCTGATAGCTCCAGAAAATGCTAAAATTAAGGCATGTGAGGAATCAAGTCAGGTGGGAAACTTGTGAACTACAGAAGGGAGGCTAAGGAAGAAGCCATGAAACGCTTTTGGGAAGATCCAAGGATAGAAGGGACAAAGAAATGATAATGGAAAAGCATGGTCCGTGAATTCAGTAAAGTAAGAACAGAACTTCTCAGAAACAGTCATTCCTTCATTTTCCATAGTAGAGAGAAGCCGACTGTGTTGCAAATGCTATGGGTAAAGGGGAGATTCACTGAAAATAAGTGTAAGTAAAGAATATAGCATATAGTGAAATGAAGATAGTAACTGGGTTGAAAATAATAATTTTCTATGGCAGTCAAATGCTAAGTTGTAGCCACATCTCCCAAATGTCCACAGATGAGAGGGTGAAGTATACTTTGAGGCTCAACAGTCTTACGTGAAGCACATTCCAAAATTTCTAGAACCTATTGGTGAGTATGTTACTTATGTCACAGCCTCTACTCATTCATCAGGGTCCTTTGCCAAAGAAAAGGTAATTCTTATTCCTAAATGAGGCATTTTCCTACTTGTCACCATCTTCTATTTTTTTTCCCTTTTTAGTACCCTGAATTGTTATAGGTTTTATAATTGCTTTCTTTCTATTGGGCAACTTCTCTTTCCAGTCAAACCTCTGGCATACCTACTGTTAATATTCTTATGTTCTAGACATGTTATTGATAATAGAAATTTATAAAATGTTACTTTTTGTTTCTCTTTCCACTTCTTCCCTTTATTTTTTTCTTAAGTATATCTGGAATGGATGGATGATGAAAATCTGTGAGAGGCTGTTAAAAAAAAAAATTTCTATGTGTTGAAGAGAATAATGGTCCATATAAAATTTACCAAATTTTACATGCCTTATAAATATTTTCACTCATAATCATGTTTAAGCTTGGAAGGATTCTAAATATTTTATGAGAAAATTATAACATATATTTATAGACAGGAATATTATGTTATATTTATAGGCTGGCCAATGAGTTCATAAGTCACATACCACCAACCCTTTAACTTTCAGATGAAACATTGGATTTTGGTATCTAAAACATGAAATACATTCAAATGATCCTATTTGCTAGTCCAAGGAGTCTCTTAAAAGCAAAGAGTTAACCACAGGAGTTAAAAATATAGATCTTGGAATCACGATTGAGTCATAATCCACATTTTGTCACGTACTGATTCTGTGACATTGAACAATTTAATTAATTTCCTTTAAGCCATAGATTCTTCTTCTGCATATGTAAGGAAAATAGTTTTGAGATATGAAAGGAAAATACATAAAATATTTCTTATTTCCATACTTTCCTTTTCCACTATCTGAGCAGAAGAACAGTTCTATATTTATTGCTTTGGGGCAGAGGAATGGGGCAGGAAGGAAGTAGGAAACTCCTCCAATCTTCTGTCTTTGGTTTTCAAAAGCTTAACCTCTTAGGAGATTATGCTTTGTGGCTCTGAGACTAAACATGAAGACAGAGTGTGATGATAAGTAGAAAGAAAAATGAATGAGTGAAGTTTAACAAGAATTTGAGGTTTATATGTAGCATCTAAAAAACAAAATCAAATGAACAAATAAGCACAGAAAAAAAGCAGAAACAGACCCATAAATATAGAGAACAAACTGATGGTTGCCAAAGGGGAAGGAAAGGGGGGATGGATGGGCAAAATGGGTGAGAAGGAGCAGGAGGTACAGGCTTCCAGTTATAGAATGACTAAGTTACAGGGATGAAAGTTACAGCATAAGGAATATAGTCAAAAGTATTATAATAGTGTCGTATGGTGACAGATTAAGCTACATTTGTGGTGAGCATAGCATAATATATAGACTCGTCACATCACTAAGTTTTACACCTGAAACTATTGTAACATTGTGTGTCAATTATACTTCAATAATAATAAGAAGAAGAATATAAGGAACTTATCTACTCTGAAGTCTAGGGACCAATACTCTACTCTCATCCTTCAGGCTGGCAGTTGAGGTTGGGGATAGGTAGCTAGGCAAGGAAAAGAAGCTAAAAGAAAAAAAAATATCCTTACGTATTAAGGGATATAAATTTACCATGTGTGTAGAAACAAGTAGGAAAGTATCAGCAAGGCTTGATCAGGAATTGGAACTAAATTAAATTTCGTGGGTGGTTCAGCCTTCCCCAGACAATCACAGCAAGCCATCTTTCATAACAGTGACCTGTGGCCCCTGGAGCCAGGACCTTGCAAGTGATGCCCAGCACAGTGACACCAGTTCCATCTTGGAATCCTGTAAGAGAGGGTAGCCTATGTAGATACAGTCATCTAGAGAATGAATAAGGTCCTAATGTCATAATAAACCTAAAAATATGTTCTTGGCTATCAAATAGTAGCAAGGGAAGCTCTCCATCCCTAACTAGGTTAGCACTGTGGGAGGAGAGCTGTAATGGTCCAGCTTAAGATCTCCACTGAGCTAATATCATGGTTGAACATCACTTCTCCATCACTATCACCATCAACTTGCACATGAAATGAGAATGGGAATACCAGCCTACTTAGGACTACTATTAGGATTACATTATCTTGAGAGATAGAAAAAATAGCTGTAGACATAAGCCAACATTCATATGTGCTGATTGGCATAATTCCTTGCACCAAATATATGGTCAACAAATGCCATTTGTTTTCTTTAATAAATTGTCTTTACCATCATCACCATTACAATCATCATCACCACCACAGATAAGAACATTAAGGCTCACAAAGGAGAAAAATCATTTTTCCAACAGCACATAGTATGTCAGAATACCTTTGAAGAAGTACTGAGTGTTTAGAATAAAGATCCCTGAGCTGGGTGTGAGGATGCCTAAGTGCTGGTGTTTTGTAGTTGATTGCCTGAGAAGTTACAAAGTTTAGCTTGAAAACAAGACAAACCTCTCAAAATACAATCAGTTGTTCTTTATATTTGTTTCATTACCTTTTTTTTATTATGAGAGCATTCAGCTGTCATACCTGATGGATGCCAACATCTACTACTCTGTATTTAATTTTCCTAAAAGGAATGGCTTATCTGTGTGCCAGAGTGTCAGAAACAAGAGTACTGAATGTATGCCTCTGGAGGGCAAAGCTGACCTTTGTGTCTCTGGTCAGGAGAACCTCTTTGGTTGTATATCTAGCTTATGATGACACATGGGTCAGCTTGGGGCTCTGAAACAGCAAGACTTTCATGAATTTAATCAGTTGGATGGTACCAATTCTCACAGAGAATGAGACAATAAATATCAACATGCTCCTCAGCCAACTCTGAATTATCTATATTGGTGACAATTTTAGCCACAGTGTGCACTGATTGTTCATGCTCACCTGGATATTCTTTTTACCATATTTTGCACATTCTGAAGTCCTATGTGTGGCTTTCATTGTAAGAAAAAAAATCAATTCCCAGCTTCTCTTACAGCTACAAGGCAGATCTGTGAGTTGGGTTCTGCCAACCAGTCATGCTGGTATGAAACTTTAATTTGAAGTCAGTAAACACGCATAGCAAGGGTGATGGCAGAGGCAGCTTGGGTCTATGGTCTGTAGTATTGGTGAAAGCTTCCAGTATGCTGCAGAGGTGCACAATAGTGCTAAGAGCTGCTCTGTAACAAGTTAAATCCAAAGTGTGGTTTGGAAGTTGCTCCTGTTAATGTAGCTTACTGCAAATGCTTGCAGCCTTCCCAGAGATTCTATAGGATACTCAACAATTATATTAAATTTCTCCCAGTTTACATACGTTAGAGCAGATTCTTTTACCTACAAAGAAAAGTCCTCAACGTATAATAGAACAATGATAAAGAGCTCTTTTAACCAGAAATTATGAGTTGAATCCCTTGCATTTGCAAGAGGATATGGGATTGGATATGGACTTCTGAATTTAAAGGAGGGGAAGGAGGGAAAGAGAAGCAGGGAGGGAATGGGGAGAGAGATCTCCATCCTTCTTTCAGCTCCACTTACCCTCTCAAATCTGAAGTTATGAGGCCCCCCCACCTGGACAGAGCCTACTCATATTCTCACAGTTTAGCAACTTCAGCTGAGGAGAACTAACTTCCCAGGTAGTTCCAACAGTGTTCCTTTGGTCTCAACCAGTTTTGCATACCTACCTCTGAACCACTTCAATGTGATCAGGAGACACACACTCACACAAACCACATGGATTAAAGGCGGAGATGCATTTGTTTCCTAAGGAAAATTAAGCGGTACTTGGTGCTGAGGAGATCCAAACAAGTTGCTAATTCTAGGCATACAAGGATGCTCTCTTCTTCCATCTTGACATAGTATCACCAGGAAGGGACCTGATCCCCCGAACATACTCTCTAAAACATTGCTTTCAACAATTATTAAGGTACTATGTTAAACAGATGACTTTTAATCTGTGATTTTAAAAAAGACATCAGATTAAGCACTGTCATGAGACTGACACACCACCCACTGAAGGAAGAGGGCTTGCATGACGAAGTACTCTTAAAACAAGACTACGAAGCGGATGGAGAAGGTGGTCAAAGGATGGCACTTTTCACAGGACAACTGCCAATTCCTGACTACCAGCAATGCTAACTCCACCCCCGCCCCCAGCATCATCCCCACACTCCTTGGGTTTTGGAGGTTAGATTAAATCACCCCCTTCCTTCACAGATCTTCTTCAAGTACCCTACATCCATTCATCCACACCAGGAACCTGAGTACTCAAGGAAACAACAGTGATGAGTGGGTTTAGGCCTATTTTAAAATAACTGTAGGGGAGCCTGGGTGGCTCAGTCGGTTAAGCATCTGACTTCCACTCAGGTCATGATCCCAGGGTCCTGAGATTGAGTCCCACATCGGGCTCCTTGCTCAGCAGGGAGTCTGCCTCTCCCTCTGCCCCTCCCCACCCTTACCGCCCCACTCCTGTGGGCTCACGCTCTCTCAAATAATAATAAAATCCTTTTTAAAAAATAAAATAAAAATAAAGATAACTGTATTAGGGCTAATTACCAACCCCCAGGCTCACAAGCTTAAAGAGGGCTTATTATTATTGTTGTTATTATTTTATCACAACCAGAAAAGACTGAGAGGTCAAATGTACTCAAGAGGGCTTTGCATCTAGAAGTTAAAGCTCGAATTTATTAAACATGGACATCTATACCAATACATTTATGCTAACATACCCACAGTGACAGATTCACATTCACACTTGCAAGGTTGCACACATGGACCCACACATACTTTTCCATCAGATTTCTTAAATATTCAAAAGGAGAGGAGACGCTCCAGGCTCTGAGGCAGGTAATCCAACTAACTTATGACACCATAACACTTACTTTAATTTACACTTTACAAACAAGCCTAAATATATCCTCCCTTGAGCTGAAACAGTAATTCAGCTTGTGCTTACTGTGGAACTTAAGGTAACATTCCCTTTCTGAGGTTAGAAATTATGCCTAATATATGCAATGTTTCTCTTTTGTAATGCTAATTAAAACAAAGACTGAAGTAGACAACCGATTCAGGTTATTTATGCTGAACTACCTGCTCCGCCCTTCATTTTCATCAAAACAAAATACCAAACTGGCTTTTGTTTGCACCAAGGGTTACATCAATGTTCCCTACGTTTTTTAAAATATGTAACACTTTAAAAAAAGGAATATTTGAATGTGATGTTAATTGAATGTTGTCAGGTTTAGTCTAGCACCTTACAGACATTTATATACCATTGTAGTTTAGATACTCAATAAAATTTTATTTTATTTTTAAAAATATTTTATTTATTTATTTAATTGACAGAGAGAGAGAGAGAGAGAGACAGCGAGAGAGGGAGCACAAGCAGGGGGAGTGGGAGAGGGAGAAGCAGGCCTCCAGCTGAGCAGGGAGCCCAATGTGGGCCTCGATCCCAGGACCCTGAGATCATGACCTGAGCTGAAGGCAGTCACTTAACCAACTGAGCCACCCAGGTACCCCAATAAAATTTTAAATGATGAACCTACATGTCTCCTATTTAGCACATAAAATGAGAACTTTACTGTCCGTTAGTAGGATGCAATGGGAACATCCCAGGCTTAGGCGGGAAAAAAAAAAAAAGATATGGTCATGGTACTGATATTTATCTTCTTTTTTGGTTAAACCAGAGGCTTAGAATAAGTGGTGATAAACTGTGCTTGAAATACGTCTTCTATCTTTAAACTGAGGAATTATTGACATGTCATTGTTACTTCCTTTTCATAAAGCGTGGAATGAGCAAGTAATTTCCTTCTGGGTTGTTCAGAGAGTTTGATTTTAAATAGTGTCACAAAGGAAGTGCCATGCACCCAGGCTTCTGCCATTCATATTACAGAGGGCACTGATTTTCTTCCTGATAAAGAGAGTAGAATAAAGCCATTTTCTCTCCTTTAACAGCAGCACAGACAGAGCAAGGGGGGGAACTATCCATAGAGGACAGTCCAAGCGCTGAGGAGATACGGCAAATAATGATTTTACTCTCCTTGTGGCACAGTGAGGAGGTAATTGCTTCACAGTATTTTGATCAAAAAGATGCTTTGCTTGAAGGAGACATTCAGTTCATACATTTATTTTAGTAAGTAAAATAGGCACTATTTTAATTTAATTACATATTTATTTATTAAAATGAAATTAAAATTAGACATTTTAATGTCTGTTCATACTTGTTCAAACTTATCTCCTTCCACATCCCAAAGATCAGGGTAGACTGTGGGGCACTCCGTGGGCTTGATCAGTGAGTTCCTGGAGACATAATGAGAATATCTCCTATCCACAAAAATGCTGCAACATCATCAACAACTACCATCAGAGTGGACATCCCAAGTGGTTTCCAGCTCAGTGGGAGCCATAGTGGTCGCTGAATCAGTGGTAGTGTAAGTTAGTAGACCTGGTCACAGCAATGGCTCACATCCATGGGAAGGAAGTACCTAAATTGTACCAGGCACCAGATTCGGCATTTTACATGGATAATTTCATGTAGTCCCTACTTTAACTCTGTACTATAGATACTATTATGCCCATTGAACAGATAGAGTATCTGATCCTTTCTGATCCTTAAAGATGCTAAATATATTCCCAAGGCCACATGGCTAGTAAGACATAGAGCCATACATGAACTGCTTTGAAATGGCATAAAGAAGATGCCCTTGATGGAAAGGGTGCACATTAAGAAGAGTGAGCCAAAAAGTGTAACCAGTACAGTTTCAAGAGGTACTAGGGAGAGTAACTGCTGGAGTCTTGTCTGAGAAGATACAACTGAGAATTAAATGGGTGACTTTTCCATACCCAAGTGCAAGTGTGCACTGTTTGCAGCATGGGACAGTTTAAAAGAACCAACACAAAGCAAATAAAAGAATCACTTTACTATACTATTAAATTAAAACTATTATTTTTACTGTATTAAAAATATTGGTTTATTACACCTGTGCAGGCAGCATCCAGTTTCTGAGACAAAGACAAGGGTTAGCACTTGGACAAGTAAATGAGAGGACGGATTGGTCCAAATGACAGGTGGTTCTTTCAGTGACATTTTATGTAATAAATATTTGCAGGCATCTTCCCAGATTACAGCACTTCCCCATTCTCCCTTCCAGTGTCCTTCATCTCCTTGAGTGAGTCCCCTTATCCAAATCCCCTGCCCCCATAAGCTCTAGACAGAATTTTTATGTTCCCCTCTGATCCAAGCTAATTTTCTAACTAGAAATTTGGAAATGCGAGTATGAGAAGTTATTACGATCTGTCTTCTCAAAGACTCATGTTCTCTTCTGGGGATATTTTTTTCTTGTAGATTTGAATAGCAAAGAGTTGGAGGAAATTTCATATGCTTTCTAGTTTCTGTTTCTTATCTTGTCTATACTCCGGCTCCTGAATTCCATAAGG
Source organism: Callorhinus ursinus (assembly GCF_003265705.2). NCBI lineage: Eukaryota > Metazoa > Chordata > Mammalia > Carnivora > Otariidae > Callorhinus > Callorhinus ursinus. The sequence continues at coordinate 11,554,255 of NW_027397099.1, forward strand.
TATCTTCATAGCACTTAGATTAAAAAAAAAGCCAATATGAGTTGGTTTCTGTAACTTAGGAAAAAAAAAATCCTCAACACAGCTGATTTAAGTAACATGTATTTTCTAAACTTTTATGATTATTATTATTATTATTATCTTGAGGAATAGGCTAAGGCTTTCTTAATGATGCTTTCTCATCTTTTATAAGAATGTAAAGTAGGGAACCCTGCCAAGTTGTATAATAAGCAGACATCTGGACTACATAAATTTTATTTAAGTATGTAAGATTAGATTCTGGAGCTTAATCAGATAAGGCTTATTCCTTTCAAAATGAGGCTTTACAAAAATTTAAGATGTGCTATATTTCACATTATCAAATGCCTCACAACTCCTTAACTTACTGAATATGAATACATCATGAATGTGCAATTAAAAAATTCAAACCAAGATGAAGAAAGAGCAGTTGACACTCTCACCTTGTCCAAGTATAAAATTTGGTCTTAATTACACTAATTAGAAAATAGATTCTAAAAACTATGCATAATTTTCAACAGGATAGTAACATAACTTTTTTATGTTTCATAATCAGTTACAGACTGTGAAATTCCCCATTGGTACCATTGCTAATTTATAAGCTTCATACTTACAAAGTTACGTTAGCTCTTATTAAAAAAAAAAAATGCACACTTGCCTTTCTTTGTGTGTTATACAGGGATTAAAGGACGAGTATCCAAACAGACTTTACTAGTTTGTGTTCACTCTGTAATGCAGTAGTGAGTCCTGAAAACAGTTATCTGTTGTTTGAGAATAATATCGTCTATCATTTCAGTAGGATCGCTTGTTGACTCGAATCCAGTAGTAGTACTGCAAGGCTTGATGACACTACCATATAAGGCTCTGATGCCCATCAGCCAGGCTAGAATGCTTTTCGTTAAAGCCATCGCATGCTAAGTCAATCAGAGAAAGACATGTATCATATGACCTCACTGATATGAGGAATTGTTAATCTCAGGAAACAAACTGAAGGTTGCTGGAGTGGTGGGGGGTGGGAGGGATGGGGTGGCTGGGTGATAGACATTGGGGAGGGTATGTGCTATGGTGAGCGCTGTGAATTGTGCAAGACTGTTGAATCACAGACCTGTATCTCTGAAACAAATAATACATTATATGTTAAAGAAAAAAAAAAGAAGAAGAAGATAGCAGGAAGGGAAGAATGAAGGGGAGTAAATCGGAGGGGGAGACGAACCATGAGAGATGATGGACTCTGAAAAACAAACTGAGGGTTCTAGAGAGGAGGGGTGTGGGGGGATGGGTTAGCCTGGTGATGGGTATTAAAGAGGGCACATTCTGCGTGGAGCACCGGGTGTTATGCACAAACAATGAATCATGGAACACTACATCAAAAACTAATGATGTAATGTATGTAATGTGATTAACATAACAATAAAAAATTAAAAAACAAACAAAAAAAGCCATCGCATGCTAGGCAATGAAGACATGCCCAATGAGAGTACCTAAATAACTGAAATTAAGTTTTTACTCCTTTACCTATTGTATTACAATGACTGATGACTTCATACGTATAGCTCTATATTGATTAGAGCCAATTTTGAGGCTATCTTTGAGATGGGTTGAAAAATAGGCAAGTTGTAAAATACATACGGAATTCACTCTAGGGCCATGGTTCTCAAACTGGGGAGGCAATTTTGTCATTCCCCCCCAACCCCCCGCCCCAGGGAATGTTTGTCAAGGTTTGGAGACACTTCTTTGTTGTAACTGGAGTGGAAAATCCTCCAATGCACAGACTAGTCCTGCATAACAGAGAAGTCTTCCACCAAAAATGTTAATAACGCTGAGGTGGAAATTCTGCTAGAGGGGGGCCCTCCATACTCCCTAAAGAGCTATTTTCAGTTATTTTGGTTGATGCCTGAATGAGATGAAAGACCCCTATCTTGCAGCTGACTGGGAAAACTCACGGATAGGGAAGTGCATGGTAATGTCAGAAGTGACCCCCTCGGAACACAAGGGCACTCCAAGTTAAAGAAATTACTTTTGGTCAAGTGGCTTCTCACACGGTCCAATCTTTATAATTTACCCCGGAATGAGAAGCAGCAGGTTCTTTTTTTTTCCTTTAAATTCAATGACAGTTATTGAAAATTCTAAGCAATATAATGAGAACAGCTAGTATTATCAACCAATGAATTAAGTAATCGTTCACATAGAATATCATACATTTGTCTCAAAGTACTAAACAGATTTTAGTTCATTAGATATTATAAACTCTCTTAAATGGAAGAAAAAGTGGGTAATTTTACTCTAATTTTGCATATGGAAATTATGTGTCTCAAATGAGTAAACAGCCAGGACCCTGAACTACTTCTGCAAATAGGGTAATTTAATTGTGTAACACTTGAGGTGTCATGGCCCTATGTGAGAAAAGACGATTTTCATTTGATACCCAAGCAATAACTGACTCTGCCCACTAAAGGGTGAAACTATAAACCTTCCCAAGGGACCGTATGGCAGAAAATGCTGATTGTGACAGAGAAGGTGACACAAAGAGACAAATATTTCAGAGCACCAAATAGGTGCAATACAGTGAAGCCATTCCTAGTCTTCTAAGTAAAACAGACAACTCGCATTTGATAAAGCAGATTGAAAGGAAGCAAAGTCCCCATGATAATCAACCAATAATGACTACATTTAAAGGCAACTTTATGCTAGTATTGGTCACTTCCTCGTTTAAGTGTACAACTTGTAGTTAATTCTTGCTCTGTGCTGGGAATGAGAGAATGTAAGAAAAGAATGCCATTAGCATACCATGGGAAAAATATAAGTGACCCTAGAAAAGTGATCAATGAGGCCAGTGAGAGGCAGTTACCCTGTTCATCCCCACGAGCATTGTTCTGATTCAAATTCTTGTCATTTCTTACCAAAACTCCAGACAATATGGCCCTAAATGGTCTGTCTGCCTCCAAGCACCCCATATTTCTTCTTCCCACCATCTACAAGCACACAAAAACACTCACAATTTTAAAATGAATGCAATTCTGAAAAGATGATAATGAGAATCAAGAATAAATAATAGTTCCCTCAAACTCACTATTCTAATAAATTCTATGCTTTTCCACTTTTTTCACTTCCTTTCCTTATTTCTGTTCTAATAGTGTGATGGTCAAAAGATACAATTTTTAATTCTAATTTGTCTCTCACCATATAATAACATTTCATTTGCTTTATAATCTCCATTACTAGAGATTTTACGGATATATAACTTGCAGTATAGTTAAAGTGTCACAAATTTAAAATTATGAAGGACATTTTAAGGAAATCTTGCTTATGCTTTTTCCTTTATTTTTAGATGAAGATGCTCATTACAGTGTTACTTATTCTGAGCAATTAGGATGGTTCTTTTTTTTTTTTAGATTATTTATTTATTTATTGGAGAGAGAGAGAGAGAGGGAGAGAGCATGGGGGCGAGTGTGAGAACCAGAGGGAGAAGGAGAAGCAGACTGCGCCACAGGGAAGCTGACACGGGGCTTGATCCCAAGACTCCAGAATCATGACTTGAGCCAAAGGCAGGCGCTTAACCAAGTGAGTTACCCAGGCGCCCCTAGGATGGTTCTAATGGATATCCAATAGCAAATCAGGATTACATGGTCAACATATAGAACAATGTTTTTCTTTCCTAGCTTCATAAAAATAACCAACTGCTCTCCAAAAACTGTTGTAGCAGTTAACATGGGATTCTGGTAATAGATGAAGATGTGTTTTATATTATCTTCGTTTGTCCTTAGTGTTAACCTTTATTATTAGCTTTCACTAATTTAAAACAACATATTGTCACCTTATTGTTAAATTGGAGTTTTGCATAGTGAGCCTGATGGTTAGGTCTCTCTCTGAAAGGCTCATCCTTGTGAATATTCAGGGTTTAGTTTGTCACAATTCTCTCTTTGTAGTTATTCATTGGAAAGCTAAAGGTCACTTATGCGCAATGTTCAATGGTAACCATGCAGAGGGGAAAGCTATGTGTTCTCTGTCTTCTGTAAGTTTGTAATTGATAGATAAAAACAAGTTATATGTTCAAATAACTATGACAATGTCAAGGATGGAAAATGACTGAAAAGAGATATTACAGGAATAGAAGTGTACAAACAGGGAGTAAAACAAGGAAAACTTCAGGAAGTCATGGCATTTCAGCTGGGCCTGAGGAAAGAATAATTTAGGAATGGAAGACATACCTTGCAAGGTACATAAACCCAAACAAAGGCCCAAAAGTAAAAAACACAGAGCAATGGTTTCTAGTTTTTGAGGTCTGCACCCTCTAAAATTATAGTGCGATTGTGTGGGTATATGGGCACATTTTTTTTTAAGTGGTCCAAAAGCTTTTATCAAATTTTCACAACATCAGTGACTACTCCACCTCTAATTTTTATGAGCAGAGGGAGGTGAAAGTAGTAGTAGATGGTTCTCCTTTATCTTAAGAAAACTGGGAATTCTCCAGATAAGTGTACATTTATTCAGTTTTCAGATAAGCAGGAACAAGATTAGCTCACAAATACCCAACCTCCTGGGGTTATTTTAAAGCCCAGTATCTTATCTTATCTTAATTTAATAATAATATTTGAGGAGCTAGATTGAAAGTCATTCCTTGGTAGAAATAATGTCTTATGCATGATAACAGTATTTCTCCCTTAAAACTTTTTCACTTTTTTTTTTCTTTTTTCAGTACAGATCTTTCAAAATAAAACTGGAATCAAATCCAAGTCCTATAAAAAAGAACTCTTATCACCTGCCCCAGAGGGTAAGGTTACTTGGATCTGGGGAGCTGGGAATATGGGGCCATAATACACTTGAAGGAATGCCACTTTCCTCACCTCCCGTTTCTTACAGCTGCCTTCCCATTCCCTTCCTCTTTTCCTGCTCTTCCGTGCTTTGCCACTTCTGTGTGTGTATGTGTGTGTGTTCAGAGAAAGAGAGTGCAAGCCTGAGGGGTGGGAAGGGGCAGAGGGAGAGAGAGAGAATCTTAAGCAAACTCAGTGCTAACCCTGGAGTCTGACGTGGGGCTCAATATCAAGACCCTGAGAACAGGACACCCACTGAGTCACCCAGATGTCCCTGTTTTGGACTTTTCTGAAAAAGATATTTCTTTTTTTTTCAATGTACTAAGAAAATTTAATACGAGATCTACCCTCTTCACAAATTTTTAATTATACAATACAGTATTGCTAAGTATAGGCACAATGTTGTAGAGCATACATGTTCTAGAAGTCATTCATTTTGCATGATGGAAACTTTATATTGGTTGAAGAGCAATGCCCCCAAGCCCCTGGCAACCATCTTCCTACCCTTCGCTTCTTTGGCTGACTATTTTTGATATATTCGTGAAAGCTAGCGTCACTTAGCATGATGTCCTCAAGTTTCACACATGCTGTTGTATATGGCAGGATTTATTTCTTCTTCTAAGACCGAGTAGTGTCTTATTGTATGTATATAACACGTTTTCTTTATCCACTCACCCAGTGATGGACATTTAGGGAAAAAAGACAGAAACTAAAACTATTGTACTGGCATAATGGTATCCACCTGTTTTCTTAACTTTCATTTGACTCTTGTTTCCCTTCTTTTTGACCCTGCTGTGTGTGACAATTGATGATTAAAAGTCCTAAGGCAGATTTCTTAGCATAAAATATTTGTCCCAAAATACACATTTCTCCTTCATTTGTAGGATTCCTATAAACTAACATGATGTATCTCTTCATACATTAGATGTGGAATAGATTCCAGGTATTACATATTTGTTGAATTAAGGAATTGAGTAAAGGAAAAGAGAAAAGGAAGAGATCTGATGTGCCACCGAAAAATATAATGGAAACACAATTACTTATTTCTGAAGTGTCTCAAATATAATAAAGAGAAGTTGCCTCTTGACAATTTAATGATATAGAATAGTTGGCAGAATTGTCATTCGAAAGTGGAAAATTATTGCCAAAAATATTTTATGATCTTGATTATTACTCAGCTCTAATGTGAATTCACAAGATCTTTAGCAGGCTGGGAATTCCCAATGCATGTGTTTTGTTGCTCTTTAAAGAATTGAGATTTTACACTGATAACTGTCAATGCTCACATTAGGAGTTAGTTGGACAGTTAGGTAGTCACAGCCAGGGTCCCCAACAAGGAAACATGGAGTCAGGACAGCTAAAATAAAAACTGACATCCTGTTCTGTAGCTTAGACAGGACCCACTAACATTCTGCTTTGCAGCCTTTGCTGAAATGACTTCTTCAAAATGTCCTAAAATAAGGTAATTAACCATAATGCATTTGTCGTTATTATGGGCAAGGGGCAGTTAAGACATAAGCCTGCAGATGGCAGCCAAGAAAGACCATCAGCACATAGACATTAACCTAATAGGTAGACGGATACGTGACCAAAGCCCTGACTGGCAAGACTCAGCACACCCTGATTGCTTAAGATAGTTCTGCAAAAGAGCTCATAAAAACCCCTAAACTTAGAAACGCCGAGGGTAATCCTCTCGGGCCCCACTTCATTCTCCAGGAGCCCTATACTTTTGCTCAATAAACTTTGCTTTGCTGCCCACCACTTTCCATCTGGTCTACCTCTTCATTCTTTGAAGCAGCGTGACTAAGAACCACGGGCACCAAAAGCAGAGAAATCCTGGGACCCTTGGAACAGGAAGTGAAATCTTCAGTATTTTTTTTTTATGACTTTACAGCATCTCTTCAAATTTGTTTTTTACATTTTCTCAAGGGAGAAAACTACTGTTCTATAGGATTTAAAATATATATATTGTTCAGATATTCTGTCAAGAATTATTCGAAATGTCAAAATAGGAGTCTAAATCTTTTTCAGCACTTCTGAGAGTACTCACCACTCTCAGCGTATCATTTGGACCAGATAAGATGGTTTCATGTCAGACTGTGAGAGAGAAATGACCCTGACTAATGTTTCTTGACACACTCTGATAAGACAAGCATAAGGGTCATTAGGTGCCACATAGGAGCCGGGTATACCTAGATTAAAAGTTTAGTGTCATAGGAACTGGACTAGCTATGTAACTGTCATGTCATCAAGTGCCAGATGCGGTGAACAGCTTGCCCTAATTTGCTGGGATTTTTCTAGTTTATACTGAGTTTCTCATGTCCTGAGAATACCCTCCATTCTGTTTAAATCCAGGACAGCCGGTCATGTTATCTCTACACCAAATATAAACTAACACATCATGTACACTTGCAAGAAGAGAATCAAAAGACTCCTGTGACATTCCCATTTTATAGCTTCAATACATATCTTGTGTGAACACATTTTATCACACTTACAATACTGTATCATATATTATCCCCTCAATTTTACAAATGGGAGAATTTTGATAATTATGTTTATCTAAGGTGCCACAGTTGTAAGGAGAGCCAGCTCTCCGGCACAAGTACTTTGGATGCCAACCCATGAAAAGTATACCCATCTTCTTTGCCCTGGTCAATGAAAGCACAAGGCAGATCCAGTCAATTGTACAAGCTCTTCTGTGAAAAACAAAAACAAAAACAAAACAACCTGACATTTTAGGCCTGGTAATTAAAGAAAAAAAATCTGGGTAGGCTGAATTTTAAGTTGCCATCTCCTGTTGACTGGGATAGGAAAAAGTTGAAGGGGCTTAGTTAGTGATACTATAAGCTCAATTATCCTTATCTTCCAAATATCAAAGTTTGAAGGAGAACAAGAATGATCTTCAAACAACAAAGATATCTGCCCATCCCACTAGAGGCTAAGAACATGGCTGAGGAATAAAGCATTTTGGAAAAAAGAGGGTGGGAGATGAATGTTTAGATAAAAAAAAATCTCTATCTATATCCATCTATATCTATCATCTATCTATCTATCTATCTATCTATCTATCTATCTATCTATCATCTATCTATCTATCTATCTATCTATCTATCTATCTATCTATCTATCATCTATCTATCTATCTATCATCTCTCTGGCACAGTGATGAAAAACTAAAAAGTAACAAATAAATAGAAGTAGCTTCAAGTCCTTATTAGGCCACTCACAAGGTATATGATCCTGGGAATGTTTCTTAAATTATTTGATTTCAAGATTTTTTGGTATTTTTTTAAATTTGAAATTAACACATAATAATAATAATAATTTCTGAGATGGTTTCTCTGAGAATTGAATAAAATGATTTATAAAGTATTTTGCTGAGTTCCCAGCCTTGGCTATTACTGAATAAAAATAAATGGTAATTCTTACTGTTGTATTGAGAAGTCAAAATTTTACTTAAAATTCAATATAAATACATATGTGTAAATATATGTGTACATATATACATAACAGCCTGAAAGAATATAGAAAAAATACAATTATCATTTACAGTGGTTGGGCTATACATATTCTTTTATTAAGGGGGAAGCAGAAACAAAAGTAAATGAACATTTCTTTAAAAACCAGTATTTTTAGGGCTCCTGGGTGGCTCAGTTGGTTAAGCGACTGCCTTTGGCTCAAGTCATGGTCCTGAAGTCCTGGGATAGGGTCCCACATCAGGCTCCCTGCTCAGTGGGGAGCCTGTTTCTCCCTCTGACCCTCTCCCCTCTCATGCTGTTTCTCTCTCTCTCTCTCTCTCTCTCTCTCTCTCTCTCTCTCGCAAATAAATAAATAAATAAATAAATAAAAGCTTTTTAAAAAAAACAGTATTTTTAAAGCAATTGAACATTCTAAACAGTAGCAGAGAAGAGGCATGTGTTTTGTGAAAAAGCTTATATTCATCAGGGGTATTTTCTTTTGAAGGTAGCATGTAAATATTTTTAGTAAGCGTTTAATCAATATTTACATATTTATTTTAATTGACAGATCTATTTACTCAGCTTTAGCAAAGCCAAACCCAAAGTTGGTGTGATTTCTGAGTTATCTGTCCATAAAGGGGACAAATTTGCTTTAGTCAGCTGCTGGATTCCAATGACTCTTCTCATTTGGCTTTGCACACATCAATATCTCCTTGGAATCTGAAGTTCCTGTCCATTAAAACATTAGGGTTAGAGTAAATAGGTTTCAGAGTCTCAGATATGCCATTCTGTTTTGTTTTTCTATACTTGTATAGAAACAAATGACAAATCCTTTCATATACACCGTCTAAGAGAGGAACAAGGAAGTGGCTCTGGGGAGGAATAGGAGGAATAGAAGCAAAGAGAATGAATAAAGGTCCCATAAATCATGCATAACAGAATGTGCTGGTAAAAGGCATCTGGGTGAGAAAATTGCCCTTAGTGTGGGCAGGATTTGAACTTCTTTGCTTTGCAGCAACCTCAATGTCAAGTCCCAAGTTCATAAAAAAGCATCATCCTTCCTCCTCTACTAGAACAGTCTAAAAATGTGTTAAGTAATGGAATTGTCACTGAGGTGTAGAGGTGCAGAGGTTACAAAAGGGTTCAAAGATATAAAGAAATAAAGTTGACTTAGACGAGGCCAAAGACAATGGTGATTTGGAAAAGACTTCCTGAAATTCAGTCTTAGATCTTTCCAATGCACTTGAAGTCCAGCCATTCTTTTCTTCAGGCCAAAACACAGAAGAGGCATATCATGGGAATAGAGGAAGGGGAAAAAGTGAGAAAGTCCTGACACAGGTATTCTCTGGCTCTTGGAACATACTGATCCCACATTAGAGTGGAGGCTTTCTGTTGTTATGTGTTGGAAATGTTCATTTAAGGGCTATTTCATTCATTCAACAAACACGAGCATCTAGTATGTTCCAGATACTATGCAATGCACCAGGGATACAGATACCACAAAAGACTAAAAATTTGTAGGAGAAGAAAAGAAGCTAACAAGCATAATTACACTGACACATTGGGAAAACTGGGAGAAATAAAGACTTTTTGAATTAGAAATTTTCAAAGGATAGGGGAATTGTTGGGGGGATAAGGGTTTTTGTACAGAAGTTGTTATTTTGCAGTAATAAGAGGAAGAACAGATCTATGATCTATGCTATAATGGTAGAGACAGTAGTCAACCCAGGCAGTTTGCTCCAGGATTCATGTTCTTAATCACTCTGCTATGCAGCTTCATGGCCATCAGTAGCTGTCATTTAAATAATAATAATAACAATAGCTAAAATGTATTGAGCACTTACATGTACACTCACTCTCAATTGTCACATTTAATCCTCATTACAGTTTTATGATGTAGGCACCACTTTACATTTTACTTTACAAACAACAATACATATTAGGAAAGATTAAATCATTTGCCCACGGGTCACAGAGCTGGTAGCAGAAGTAGCAAATCCAGGATCCCAGCCCAGTTCTGATTAACATGAGAAATTATGCTTTTAATCACAACTTCTATTACGCTGCTGGCAAGACACATAAGCCATTTCCCCTCATAATTTATGCCTCCTTCCCTCACTTTGAGCATATGTTTGGTGGATATTTCAAATTCTGATTTCCAAATGAGCCAGCATCTTTTTATGAAAATGCTAGCTCAACTTTATAGTATATAATGTTATTTGTTATGAATTAATTACGCTATTTTAATAAAAATACATTTTGTTTTGACTTTGTTTTTCAATAAAGCATTACGTGAGAACTTCACAAACTGTTCATGTATATATATGCCTCCTTTTGCTTTGAGTCAAGACCGAAAGAGGCTGACACAGGTCACTATGAATGGGTGAGGAATAGATAGGCTTTCATTTGTAAGCCATAGTTGCCAGCTATAAACTAGAAGACTGTCCAAAAGCCCCTGCTCCAACCATCACTGGAGTAGCTTATGTCCCTTGACATGCACCTTGGATCCTCCAGAGCACCTCCCAAAGAAGATTCTCCTGATACTCATGGTTGGTTGTTCAGTTTCCATCTTCCCCACCTAACTAAGAATTCTGTTAGTTTTGTCTAACTGGTTCTGGGCTGCCTCTCTAGCATTAACATGTAATGTGATATCTTCAAATATGTTTTAAATCTAGCCACGTCTTACCTCTTTCACATGATCATCATTTCTCATCCAGTCTCCTTTTCTACTCTTACTCTTCAACAGTTGCTATTCTACAGAGTATCCAGAGTGATTTTTTTTTTTTCTAAGTAGGCTCTACACCTAACAGGGGGCTTGAACTCATGACCCAGAGATCAAGAGTTGCATGCTTTACCAACTAAGCCAGCTAGGTGCCCCCTGCCCCCCCAGACTGAATTTTTAAAAGCACAAAGCAAATCATGGCTTCCCCTTAAAAGCCTCTAGTGACTCCCATTTGTACTTGGCATAAACCCAAGCTTCATATGTTGGCGTAAGCATAAAGAGCACCCTTGTTCCTCTTCAACTACATATCCTTCATATAGCTTTTTTTCACAATGTTCCAGCCATTTTGATTCCTCAAACAGACCAAAGGTTTATCCTCATCTCCAAACATTTGGCCTTGCTGTTTTCCTTGAAATAGTCTTCTTTCAGATCTGCACGTGACTGGGTCCCTCATATGATCCAGAACATAGAGTATATTTCACCTCTCCAGAGAGGCCTTGTCAGATAACCTTCCTAGACTTTCTATGCTTCTGCTCAGTTGACCTTATTTATATCATACATGTTTTATTAACCCAGCAGACAAGATGATTTTTGATAGTGGTATTTCATTTCACTAGCATGTATTATCTGAAAACTGAAAATATGGCTATCTTCTGTGCACTTGGAGTTAAGAGTTAATAATGCCTAGCAAATAGCAAATATTCAAATATTAATTGAATTACTGATGTATGAATGTTAGTGTATCCTAGAGGGTATGCCCATATGAAGTATCATCAGGTAAGAGGCTCAGGTGGATAAGTGGTGATGGACATTGGTAACGTTTTAGTTTCATCAGCTTAATATATCTTTTGGGGGACTGCGGGGTACTACTTCTTTGCGCAATTTACTTGGCTCTGTGTGGGCCTGTAATACCAGTTAACCGTATTTTACCTCCTAGGAACATAGATCTGACGCAGACACACAGTTACAGAAGGCTTTTAAAAGCAACCATTTGGTAGAAGTGAAAGCAGCAGAAACTCACGGATAGATTTCTTCAGCTAGCCAGTATATTCTTTCAGATCCCCTAACTTCTTAATTCATGTCTTCTACTTGTGAAAGCTTATCAGAGTTGCTTTCTGTTGCCAAGAACCAAAAGACTGCCATATATAAGGGAAGGACATGACATCAAGAACTCCAGGTGAAGCAGAGGAATTGAAGTGCCAGGAAAGTTGAGTTAGAGTAGCAGGTAGACTGTGATGATCTTGTTGGTGGTATTCCAATGTCTCTAGCAGATGTTTAGACAGTTTAAGTAGGATCTGTGCATTTATGAACAAATCAGCTTTATTTAAAGGGGAGGTATGGTAGTGGCCTCCAGCCAGTGTGCCAGATATGCTATAATTTTTTAAAGAAAAATAAAAGATAAATAAATATACAGAAGAAAATAATTTTGAAGTTGCTTGTGATCTCATACTGTTTTCCCGTCACTCTAACATTTTAAATATTACTGCTGAGTAAATTTCTCATAAGTTATTCTATTTACATTTTAAAGAGGCAAAGCATGCAAACATCTCTGCTTTGCATCTCTAAGAATGCATTCTACACAATCAAAATGAGTTACCTTGGGGCCCATCTCAAACTTCTCTTCCTGATATGTATTTCCCCAAAAGTCTCCATGATTTGGGTCAATTGATTATTGACACTTAATATCTTCATTCTTCAAATGGGGATTTGTTATAAGCAGACCTCAGTTAGAACAAAGGCCGTTTCATTACACTAGATAATTATACTTTTGGATATAATTGTCTCCATTGGGATTCCATGAAAACTTAAAGCAACAGAAATTTTAAAAGGTTATGGATACCCTTCTATTAACTGAGAACATGATTTTTTTTAATAGAGAAACTTCCTATAATAAAAGAAAATATTTCCTTGTAGTACACATCCACAAAACAATGGTTTTCTCATTTCTTTTATTTACCCTCTTATACTCTTACTCAGTGTTTAGTTATGCTCCAGTTTAATCCCATTAAAACTATTAATATTGTTAGGCAATTAAAATCACTTAACAAAAAAATTCTGTTAACAGATACATTTTTCCTTTATACATATGCCTCTCTCTGTAATTGTAATACAGGAGATTGTTGACCTGCAACATTGATAATAACAATATTTGTATGGTGTATTCTGGTTAACAAGGTGCATTCACTTCTATTCACTCACTTGATTCTGTATTATAATCTGAGTTCAATTTCAATGTATTCATTTTATAGGGAATGAAATGAAGCTCAGGAGTTAAAGGGCAAACCCAGCATCATGTGGTTAGCAAATGAAAGAGCAAGGATTTGAAGCTAAGCACACACAATCTCAAAGTCTATATTCTTTTCCTAAAAATCATAGGAAAACTATGGTCATATGAAGCTAAAGAGTATTTGGGGAAAGAAAAGAGTGGTCAATAAGGCAATCCTCTCCCTCTGATGTGGGAAATAAAGGCAGAAGAGAAATTATTAAATTTCCTTACTACGTACAGCCCATTGACAAGTCCTTAAAATAGGCAGACTGACATTCCCTAAGAACTCAGCTGCCTCGATGTTAATACCTTGCTAAGAGCAAAAGGCAATCTTATGCCTGACCTCCAGGATCCTGTAAGTCTACCTTAACATGTAAAAATTTCTTTGGAAACTTCCTTTATCTCTACCCCCCAAGATACATGTTGGCAATCACCCCCCAAGCATATGACCCACTGATATACATCTGAAGGATCTCATGGCTGAAGTTTTATTAGACAGTAATAAATGACCTTCTCCCAACAATACCTAGCCCCTTCAAGGTCCTGGAAACCTTGCTTCCAAAATTCCTTAGAGACTTACTCTATCCCTAACCCCCTCCCAACTTGAAAGTATATAATGGGCTACTCCTCATGACCCCAGGGCAGCTCTTTCTGCCCCCAGGTCCTGTCTCTGTGCTTTAATAAAACCACCTTTTTGCACCAAAGACATCTCAAGAATTATTTCTTGGTTGTTGGCTTCGAACCCTAATGCCTATCCTACATCACCTCCACTCTGGAAAAAATAAATTGCTATTTTCCATTAAAATCATCCATTGTCCTTGTAGAATTCTCATTCTGATGCTCTATCAGTAAATACTCATCTCCAAGTATACTCAGGATCTCCAATTTTTATCTCCTCTTACTCTTGTTACCTTTACTATTATTATTTTTAGGGTAAGTAGGTGCAATATTAAAAGGGGGGTGATTTCTCACAATAAGAAGACACGATGATGAGTGTATCACACCTGCATGACCGACAGGCAGATGAAACCCGGAAAGCGAGTTACTACAGCCTACTCAATCATACCATTTTAAACCTTCAACTGATTTTCTGCACACAGCAGCTTCTAGTGGTGCTCCCGAACAGAACAGTAATCCTGAATGTTATAAATAGGTTGTTTGGTCAAAATATTGACAACCTAATTGAAAAATATATATCCTACTGTTTCACTGTTTGCTAGACAGTGAAATGAGACAGAAACCCCAAGCAATCACGGAAGGCTTCATATGACCTGCCACTTTGACTTATGTAACTGCATTACCCCTGTGAATGAAAGTCCTTGTTTATTTTTAGTTTCTTATTTTTCCCCATCAATTTGGTCTATGAGGCAACTGTAAACAACAAATGTTGAGAAGATAAAAAAAGTTGTTAAAACTTTCTCAGCTTAAGTCTTCATGTGGGTTCTTCTTAAAGAGACAGAGAAGAAAATTCTCAATGTATCTTTACCTCGCCTCAAAGCCACACACATAGAACAGTGGTCTTCCTACAGTGGGAAAGAAAATATTCAAGCTTCTAGGGAACAAAATCAAGGTTGCTTAATAGGCTGGGGGATTGGGGAGTGTCCTTCACATCTGCTGTCCTGATTGATTAATGATTATCTACATCTTACGTATATATTACAAAAGCGCAATTGGTTGCTTACTTGGTTTTGTCATCAGAGAACATATAATGAGCACTATTTTGGGCAAAGTACTGGAGAAGATTCAAACCTGAATGAAAATGAAAGACAGAACACTCATTGAGTGCCAACATTGAGTGCTACACCAAGTGGGGTCCATGAGGAGGAGCAGACACATTACTCAATTTATCTAAGCTTTGGCTTCCTCCTGTTAATGGGATAAATTGTGTTACTTCGAATCTTGTCATTAGACAAACACTAACACAAACCACCTAGTAGCATCTAGCTCAGTATTTCTCAGTCTTTAACTCACTGGCTAACTAACCTCAAGCCTTACACTTTTCTCACCACATCACACTGTATCTTAAAATAATAATTTAAATTCCTTTTGGGCTTGGCTTCTCCCCCCAAAACTTCTTACACATATTATCCTGTAGTAGAGAACTACTAAAATTATCTATTCTTCTTCTAATGAGCATTACTTGAGTTTGTAAAGGAAAGTAATATGCTTAATTAAAACAAAACAAAATAAAGCCAAACAAAAATACTACATTTCAGGAGATTTCCTAGAAGTCCCTTCCAGCCACCCCTTGTTTGCATCGTAGTATCCATGACTCAGTCACATGCTCCTGCCTAACTGAATGAAGGATAGGGGATGTGGGACAGCAGACAGAATATTTGGTGGTCACCACTACTTTTTTTCACACTAACTGACACAAATGTTTTCAACTTTTTCTTGAAAAAATAAATAAAAGTTACATGCATTTTACTACACTCAAAAGAAACCAACATGACCAAAGTAAAAAAAAAAAAAAATGAAGTATTGAAACTTGAGACCTTCTAAAGAGAAACTGTATTTTCCTAAAAGAAGTAAATGTAAAGAAAAGAGAAGGCTTTCTAAAAGGCATTCACTCTCTCTCTTACATAGCATATGGAATGTGTGTATGATGCTGGAAATACACCATCCTTTGCTCTTTACCATGAGTCAACTAAAAGGAAGAAAATTTCAATTACGTGGCAGAGATGTTGATCCTGACCTCAGTGGTTGCAGAATCACTGATGTCAGCCATGCCTTCAGAATACATGCTGTAAGAGCAATAAACCCACATTTATTTAAACTACAGTTTTTTGAAGTTGAAACTGTTCCTAATGAATACACTCAGTACTTAGGGCTGTGCTGGATCTCAAACAAACTTCCAGTTCCAGAAACAAGTTCCAGCCTCATTTACTCTTTTCTTTTTTTGAAGTCTCCCAGTCAAGATGCCTATCTCTCTGCCCTGTTGATAAATTTAAAAAGCCCAAGTAAGTAAGAAAGTGGGTATGATTCTTCGTCTCTTGCAACCTAAAGGATTTAACAGAGGACATCTTCAGAGGTGGCCTAGTGCCATAGAAGAGGACTGAATAGGCCACCGAATCTCAGAGCCTCATATAATTAAGCCCTATATGGTTATCTAATCCAGGGTTTTTCAAACCTGGTTACATACAGAGCATGCTAAGGAGGGAGAGAGAGAAACAGAGAGAGATTTCCTGGCTTCTCTCCAAAGCAACAGAATTTATGGTAGGAGGAGATAGTTGATGGCAGGCAATCTGAAAGAATAAGATACAAATTTATTTTTACATAAACCTCTCCAGCTGGATCAGTGATTTCCAAGGTCAGTTTCATAGCTGGAGGAATTTAGGCCTCAATAAGGGAAATGACTCCTTGAGGGTCAGAGCCATTGACCCAACTGATGGCAGAATCAACATTGCAATCCTATCTCCAGGCTGCCCATCCCAAACTCATTTCCTGGAGCACCTGCCTAGTGAGGTCCTTGGAGATATTTTTTTCTGGTGCCTTCTCTATGAGGCCCCTGAAAACTGAATATCTGGCAACCTCTTTGCACATCCTCCATGCGTTTTCCATATGCACAAACTGAGACTCATCTTTCTATCCATCTATAAATAGAAAATAAACAGAAGAGGAAAAAATAGGGGAAAATGTTAAGACCCACAATGTGAAGTATAGATCTCATTTGTTCCTTTTTAGGTGAACAACGTAAGGCTCAAGAAGTTTAAGAAAATTACTTAAATTCACAAAACTCAAGAACAGAGCTAGGATTACAAATAATCTGAATGCCTTCAACCTCCATGTTCTTTGTCAATATTGTGCAGCTACTGATGCTAGACATGGCTTGCTGCACACGTTGTTTAAAGAAATAAAGGACTATCTCAAAACGGGGATTTGAAATCTGAAACAGTCCTGACATCCTTTACTTGAAGATGTCTCAAAGCCAACGAATGCCAGAGTAAGATTTTAGAGTTAGTTTGTCCAAATATAAATTATATCCTGTTTTTCTTCAGCAACATTTGCACTGAGCTTGCAAAAAACTAGAAAAAGCAGAAGCTCCATATTGATGTTGTTTTCAGGGTCTCTAATTTAGTTTCTATATCAAATTCTCCCCTCCACTGTAGCCCACGGTCCTCACAACTGCAGAGAATATACATCAAAGCAGGAAGATGAGAAAAGACACTATACCTTAGGTACTGATTCCAGAGTCTTTCCAAATGAAAATGCTCAAATATGAATTTCTACACAGAACAAATATGCCAGGGGCAGGAATAAGACAGGACAATCAATTAAGAAAAACATCTTCCTAAACCTCATCTGCCAGTGTTACACAGCTGTCAATCCCCTCTAGTCCTGCAGAGGATCATGGAATTATTTGATGAATGAATCTTGATTTCCCAACTCCCAAAGAGAGTCAACCTCTGTGATCTCCAAGGCTCTGTAAGGGGAGGTATGTGGCCTACCCAAGTCATATGAGAGACCTCTATCTCTAGCTTTGGATGGTAAAACAGAACCTATCTGGAGTCCCTGATTCTGCTCTTGCTCTCCTAAAACTCTTTCCGTAGCAGCAACAGTTTAGAAAAGTGAATCAGATCAGATAATTTTTCTTCTCATTTAGCCCTTGAAACTTCCCTTGCCCTCTTATCTAGTGCCCCACTTGTTTCTTATGCTCTGGCACAGTGACCTTCTTTGTTATTCAACACACCAATGTGGCTCTATCTCAGAACCCTTCACCTGCTATTCTCTCTCCCAGGGAAGTTCTTCCCAGATCTCTCCATGGCCGATTCAGGTTCAGGTCTCTGATCCCAAGTTCATACCTCAGGGAGACCATCCTCACATCTTCCCTTTAAAAAGAAAATTTTGATAAAAATACGTAAAACAAAAAAAATGTTATCCATATTTACTTATATAGTTTATAATAATATAGTTTATAATTCACATTGTTACAGCAGTAATCTCCAGAATGTTCTCATCTTGCAAAACTGAACCTCTAAACCCATTAAACAGCAACTCCCCATTTCCTTCTCTCTTCAGCCATCGGCAACCTCCATTCTACTTTCTATTTCTGTGTGTTTGACTATTCTAGATACCTCACATAAGTGGAATGATACAGTTATTTGTCTTTTTGTGATGGATTTATTTCACTTAGTGTTACTTTGGAAAGTTCATCTTTGCTGTAGCATGTGCCAGAATTCCCTTCCAATTTAAGGCTGAATAATACTCAACTGTATGTATATATCATATTTTGGTCATCCATTCATCTGTCAATGGACATCTGGGTTACTTCCACCTTCTGGCTATTGCGAACAATGCTGATATGAACATGGGTATACAAATACCTCTTGGAGAACTTGTTTTCAATTCTTTATGCCCAGAAGTGAGCTGCTCAATCATAAGGTTGTCCTAATTTTTTGAGGAACTACCATACTCTTTTCCATAATGGCAACACCATTTCACATTCCCACCAACAGTGCACAAGGTTTCCATTTATCCATATCCTAGCCTATGCTTGTTATTTTCTGTTTTTGTGATAGCAGCCATTCTAGTGGATGTGAGATGAAATCTCTTCATGATTTTGATTTTGATTTCCTTAGTGATTAGTGATGTTGAGGATCATACTTGTTGGCCACATGTATATCTTCTTTGGAGAAATGTCTATCCAAGTCCTTTTTAATAATTTCTTAATGTCCCATGTCTAACCTACATTTAGTAAATGTAAGTTGTTCACAATGTTCTCTTACTGTAATTATTGACGTAAAAATACCATTGTACATAAATATTGACTGACAATTCTGATTTTCCCCTCAGGAACGCTTTCCTAGGAGCAGAACTACAATTACTAGGTCAAGATGTAGGAACATTTTATAAGCTTTTGATTCATGCTTCCACAGCTTTCCAGAAGTGATGCGCCAATTTACACTCTCACTAGCAGGGCATAAAAGAAATACCTCCACTTTAAGGACACAGTAGTAAGGGTGTTATGTGCAAAACTGAAAAAATAAAAATAAAGTTTCTAATTTGAGAGCTAATGCCCTCCTATCTTGTCTTGATTCACTAGAATGTTTACCTTTTCTCTGTGTAAATTGGCTTTATTAACTCTCATAATGGAGAAAATGTAGTGCTAAAAGTCTTCCAAAAACCTAAAATTCACACATCAGTCTTTTCTGTGCTTGTTTGTCATAATTATTTATTTTCTAAACTAAAATAATCATTTTCTAAAGAAAATACTGGGTTTCAATTATATCATCACTTGGAAGACAGTAATGACTGATACCTTCTCAATTGAACATGAGGTCTCTCTGATCTTGGAATAGGTCAAAGCCAAAGACAGACTAATTATGAGGCAATTCTAAGAACTTACAGAGAACCTGAATCTTACTGATTAATATTCTTCAGCAGTTTAGGACTTGTACCTTTGTGTTTGTAACACACTTTCAAATATTGTTGTATAATTTCCTGTGGCATTATGGGAGGAATTTAGAACCAGCTATAGACAAGTCAGTGATATTAAAATATAAATTCTCTCATAATGTCTATAAAAGTAATTCATGGCTATTTCACTATTCTCTTGGTTGTCATAATGCCTATGTAGCAGTTAATTTTCAGCTAAGGCATGAAAGAGCTCTACGCACTCTGTTTCCCCATCTGTAAAATGTGTTATTGAACTGTATTCATGATTCTCAAACTGAGTTCCCCAAAGTCACAAGGGTGCTGCAGTACAGTAGTTATTATATTCTGGGGTGGGTATGGATGATCGATGTAAGATCCCATAAACTATAAAATCTTTTTTTTTTTTTTTTTTTTTTTTTTTAAAATAGCAAGAATCTTGGACTAGACTAGGTACGTTTCTAACTCTGAGTCTATGGCTCTAACCTTTCCTTTCCACACCTCATTACACTTAGCAGATAATGTTCACGGTAGTTAGAGGCAACAGAGAAAAGATTAATTTCTAGTTAGTTACTGTTCTTTTTTTTCCTTTTGAACTCTAATACATATATTCATGATACTATTACTTGTGTAACTCATATGACACCCAAGGTTTTCTGGCCCCTTTTGGATTGATCTATCTACTAAAGCCCCTCTTTTAATATCTATAGAATCCAAAGCTCTCTAGTAGATAGATTTCAGCAAACAAATGTTGGGTAGAGAATGGAGGAGGGTAGAGAGATGCCCTCCCTTGATCATTCTGTTTCTGTACCGGCATCTGTGTGTTCTCTCTGTTCTGAAAAATATCAAATGAAATCATTTCCTCAGATCCCTTAAAAATCCTTTTTCACAGAAGGCATTGTGTAGTGTAATGCACTCTATGGAATATAGAAGAATGGGCTTCTGCTGGGATTGTGGGAGTTGGGACATAATAGGAAATTGGCTTACATCACAATCATAACAATTTCAAAAGCCACATTAAATAGATGGCTTCTAAAATAGACTTTGGTTAGCCCACCATGAAAAAATTTAAACTATATTTCAGTCATAATTGCCTACTTCATAACCTCTCAAGATGTCATTCTTTTACTCTCTTTCCCTATTTCTCTTTTTCCCCACTCCCACATGGATTGCCAGGGAATTAGTAGAGTCTTCTTAGTGAGTAAGGAGGAATCATCATTTCTCTGACACTCCTTCTGCTATAATCTGCTCCAGGCCCACCTTCATATACCCAAACCCAGCAGCACAAAGAGAATTCCCATGTAACAGGATCTGCTCTCCTACCAAATATTTTGGTTGAAAGTAATTATGTCATCTTTTTTTACGTTCTTTTTTTAAAATTTTATTTTATTTTCTTATGCTATGTTAGTCACCACACATCATTAGTTTTTGATGTAGTGATCCGCGATCCAATGTTTGCATATAACACCCAGTGCTCCATGCAGTATGTGCCCACCTTAATACCCATCACCAGGCTAACCCATCCCCCCACCCCTCTCCCCTCTAAAACCCTCAGTTTGTTTCTCAGAGTCCAGAGTCTCTCATGATTCATCTCTCCCTCCAATATCTGCCCTTCATTTTTCCCTTCCTTCTCCCAATGTCCTCCCTGCTATTCCTGATGTTCCACAAATAAGTGAAACTATATGATAATTGACTTTCTCTGCTTGAGTTATTTCACTTAGCATAATCTCCTCCAGTCCCATCCATGTTGATGTAAAAATTCGGTATTCATCCTTCCTGATGGCGGAGTAATATTCCATTGTATATATGGACCACATCTTCTTTATCCATTCATCTGTTGAAGGGCATCTCGGCTCTTCCCACAGTTTGGCTATTGCAGACATTGCTGCTATGACCATTGGGGTGCATGTGGCCCTTCTTTTCACTACATCTGTGTCTTTGGGGTAAATGCCCAGGAGTGCAATTGCTGGGTCATACGGTAGCTCTATTTTTAATTCTTTGAGGCACCTCCACACTGTTTTCCAAAGTGGTTGTACCAACTTGCATTCCTACCAACAGTTTAAGAGGATTCCCCTTTCTCCACAACCTCTCCAACGTTTGTTGTTTCTTTCCCTGTCCATTTTTGCCATTCTAACTGGTGTAAGGTGGTATCTCAGGGTGGTTTTGATTTGAATTTCCCTGATGGCTAATGATGATGAACATTTTTTCATGTGTCTGTCTTCTTCAGAGAAGTGTCTTTTCATGTCTTCTGTCCATTTTTTGACTTGATTATTTGTCTTTTGGGTGTTGAGTTGAGAAGTTCTTTATAGATCTTGGATACCAGCCCTTCATCTGTAGTGTCATTTGCAAATATCTTCTCCCATTCTGTGGGTTGCCTCTTTGTTTTGTTGACTGTTCCCTTTGCTGTGCAGAAGCTTTTTATCTTGATGAAGTCCCAAAAGTTCATTTTTGCTTTTGTTTCACTAGCCTTTGGAGATGTACCTTGAAAGAAGTTGTTGTGGCCAATGTCAGAGGTTACTGCTTATGTTCTCCTCTAGGATTTTGATGGATTCCTGTCTCACATTGAGGTCTTTTATCCATTTTGAGTTTATATTTGTGTATGGTGTTAGAGAATGGTCGAGTTACATTCTTCTGCATGTGGCTGTCCAAGTTTCCCAGCACCACTTATTGAAGGGATTGTCTTTTTTCCATTGCATGTTTTTTCCTGATTTGTCGAAGATTATTTGACCATAGAGTTGAGGGTCCATATCTGGGTTCTCTATTCTGTTCCACTGGTCTATATGTCTGTTTTTGTGCCAGTACCATGCTGTCTTGGTGATCACAGCTTTGTAATATAGCTTGAAATCAGGCAACGTGATGCCCCCAACTTTTTCTTTTTCAACATTTCCTTGGCGATTCGGGGTCTTTTCTGATTCATACAAATTTTAGGACTGTTTGTTCCAGCACTTTGAAAAATATCCTTGGAATTTTGATTGGGATGGCATTGAACGTATAGATTGCTCTGGGCAACACAGACATTTTAACAATGTTTATTCTTCCAATCCATGAGCATGGAATGCTTTTCTATCCTTTTGTGTCTTCTTCAATTTCTTTCATGAGTGTTCTGTAGTTCCTAGAGTATAGATCCTTTACCTCTTTGGTTAGGTTTATTCCGAGGTATCTTACGGTTTTTGGTGCTCTTGTAAATGGAATCATTTCTCTAATTTCTCTTTCAACAGTTGCATTATTAGTGTATAAGAAAGCAACTGATTTCTGTGCGTTGATTTTGTATCCTGCCACATTACTGAATTGCTGTATGAGTTCTAATAATTTGGGGGGGAGTTTTTTGGGTTTTCCATGTAAACTTTCATGTCATCTGCGAAGAGACAGAGTTTGACTTCTTCTTTGTCAATTTGAATACCTTTTATTTCGTTTTGTTGTCTGATTGTTGTTGCTAACACTTCTAGTACTATGTTGAAAAATAGTGGTGACAGTGGGCATCATTGTCGTGTTCCTGACCTTAAGGGAAAGGCTCTCAGCTTTTCCCCATTGAGGATGATCTTTGCTGTGCATTTTTCATAGATGGATTTTATGAACTTGAGGAATGTTCCCTCTATTCCTATACTCTGAAGAGTTTTAATCATTTTATCAAATACTTTTTCTGCATCAATTGAGAGGACCAAATGGTTCTTCTCTTTCCTCTTATTAATGTGTTCTATCACACTGATTGATTTGCAAATGTTGAACCACCCTTGCATCCCAGGAGTAAATCCCACTTGGTACTCGTGGATGATCCTTTTAATGTACTGTTGGATTCTATTAGCTAGGATTTTGTTGAGAATTTTGGAATCCATACTCATCAGGGATATTGGTCTGAAATTCTCCTTTTTAATGCAGATCAAAGAGGGATCTCCTCTTTGCCTGGTTTGGGGATTTAGGTAATGGTGGCCTCATAGAATGAGTTTGGAAGCTTTCCTTCTTTTTCTACTTTTTGAAACAGCTTTAGGAGAATAGGTATAATTTCTTCTTTGAATGTTTGGTAGAATTCCCCAGGGAATCCATCAGGCCCTGGACTCTTGTTTTTTAGGAGGTTTTTGATCACTGCTTCAATCTTGTTACTGGTTATTGGCCTAATCAGGTTGTCAATTTCTTCCTGTTTCAGTCTTGGGAGTTTATAGGTTTCCAGGAAGGCATCCATTTTATCCAGGTTGTTCAATTTATTGGCATATAGTTGTTGATAAAAATTTCTAATAATTGTTTCTATTTCCTTAGTGTTAGCCGTGATGTCTCCCCTTTCATTCATAATTTTATTAATTTGGGTCCTTTCTCTTTTCTTTTAGATAAGTCTGGCCAGTAGTTTATAGATCTTATTCTTCAAAGAACCAGCTTCTAGTTTCGTTGATCTGATCCACTGTGTTCCCGGTTTCTAATTCATTGATCTCTGCTCTAATCTTAATTATTTCTCTTTAATGTGTGGCTTAGGCATCCTTTGTTGCTTTTTCTCTAGTTCTTTAAGGGGTAAAGTTAGTTGGTGAATTCAGAATTTTTCTATTTATTTGAGTGAGGCTTGGATGGCTATGTATTTCCCCCTTAGGACCACCTTTGCAGTATCCCATAGGTTTTGGACCAATGTGTTTTCATTCTCATTGGTTTCCATGAATTGTTTAAGTTCTTCTTTGATTTCCTGGCTGACCCAAACATTCTTGAGCAGAGTGGTCTTTGGCTTCCAAGTGTTTGAATTTCTGCCAAATTTTTTCTTGTGATTAGGTTCCAGTTTTAAAGCATTATGGTCTGAGAATATGGAGGGAATAATCTCAATCTTTTGGTATCAGTTGAGATCTGATATGTGACCCAGTATGTGGTTTATTCTGGAGAAAGTTCCATGTGCACTCGAGAAGAATGAGTGTCATGTTGTTTTAGGGTGGAATGTTCTGTATATATCTATGAGGTCCATCTGGTCCAGTGTATCATTCAAAGCTCTTGTTTCTTTGTTGATTTTCTACTTAGATGATCTGTCTATTGCTGAGAGTGGAGTATTGAGGTCTCCTACAATTAATGTATTGTTATCAATATGACTCTTTAGTTTGGTTAACAGTTGGCTTACGTAGATGGCTGCTCCCATGTTGGGGGCGTAGATATTTACAACTGTTAGATCTTCTTGTTGGATAGACCCTTTAAGAATGATATATTGTCCTTCTGTGTCTCTAACTAAAGACTTTAGTTTAAAATCTAATTTGTCTGATACAAGAATTACTACCTCAGCTTTCTTTTGAGGTCTGTTGGCATGAAAGATGGATTTCCATCTCTTCACTTTCAGTCTGGGTGTATCTTTAGGTTCACAATGAGTCTCCTGTAGACAGCATATGGATGGGTCCTGTCTTTTTATCCAATCTGCAACCCTGTGCCATTTTATGGGAGCATTTAAGCCATTCATGTTGAGAGTGATTATTGAAAGCTATGAATTTATTGCCATCAGGTTCCCTGTGAGGACCTTGTTTTTATAGATTGTCCCTGTAAATTTCTGTTCTATATCACACTTGGGGTCTTTCTCCCCTTAATATTTCTTGCAGGGCGAGCTTAGCGGTCATATATGTTCTTTCAGTTTCTTCCAGTCTTGGAAGCTCTGCATCTCTCCATCCATTCTAAATGAAAGCCTTGCCAGATAAAGTATTCTTGGCTGCATGTTTTTCTCATTTAGTACCCTGAATATGTCTTGCCAGGCCTTTCTGGCTTGCCAGGTCTCTGTGGATAGGTCTGACGTTATTCTGATGTTCCTCCCTCTGTACGTAAGGAATCTCTTCCCCCAACTGCCCTTAAGATGGTTTCCTTGGTTCTAAGATTTGCAAGTTTTACTATTACATGCCGGGGTATTGGCTTGTTTTCCTTATCTTGGGAGGGGTCCTCTCTGCCTCTAGGACACGAACGTTTGTTTCATTCCCCAGATTAGGGAAGTTCTCAGCTACGATTTGCTCAACTATATCATTTAGTCCTTTCTCTCTCTCTCCACCCCCTCAGGGATTCCAATAATTCTGACATTGGAACGTTTCATGGTGTCACTTATTTCTCTGATTCTATTTTCATGGATTCTGAGTTGTTTTTTCCTGGCCTCCTCTTTTCCCTGTTTATCTATTAAATTGTCTTCCAGGTCACTAATTCGTTCTTCTGCCTTGCTTACCCTAGCTGTTAGGTTATCTAGATTAGATTGGATCTCACTGATACCATTTTTAAGTTCTGCCAATTCAGCTTTCATTTCTGCCTTTAGAGACTCTATGTTGCCATTAGTCGATTTCTCCATTCTAGCTATTGTCTTCACAATTGCTAGCCTGAATTCCATCTCCGACATCTTGGTTATATCTGAATCCATTTGTAAATATGTGGCATAAGCCACAATCTCTGAGTCTTTCCTATTTGGGGGGTTCCTCCTCCTATTCATTCTATTGAGGGGTGGCTGAGGTAATGTATAGAGTCCAAATTATTGAGCACAGCCCAAGCAAGATGCACCTGTTTTCTAGGGACCTTAGGGTTGCTGGCCTCTTGTTCTCCCAGCCTATTTTCTGGGGGAGGGGCCTGCCATGCTATTACTCAGTCAAACCTGTTTGGGCAGAGTTGCCCTGCCCCCTCTGGTGGGGGATGGGCTCAGTGAAAACTGGTTTTTTGGGGCTTTTGTTCTCTGGCAGCTTTCCACGTCTGTTCCAAGAGTCAGAGTAGAAGAGACCGTTTCTCACCCCTCTGCCTCAGAGCAGAGAGATCCCAGTCTGTCTTCAGTGAGCTCTCCAGGCCACACTACCTCCATTTCTGTGTGTGCTGCTATAAACTGCAGCATCCTGGGTTGTGCGCCCCTCAGCAGTGCTCCCAGTCCTCACCTTCAGGTCGGGGCACGTTTCTGCCCCTGTGCTTCTCAAACCACCAGCCTCCCACAGTTCGCACATGCGGCCCCACCGCTCCAGGTTTCCGTCTGGGGGGCTGCCCTAAAGTCCTTTCCCTGCAGCTACCGGTCTGCAAGTCTGTGCCTGGTCCCAGCACAGGAGGCTATTGCTCCCCAGGGGTGTAGGATCCCCACGGCCAGGCTCCCTCCCACTGCCGTTTATCCTCTGATATCTGCCCCCAGAATCACGGCTTCCCGCTTCATACCTCGAAAACAACTGCCTGCGATAGTCTGTTTATAGAGATCCAGATCTATCTTCTTACATCTCAGGCTGATTTTGTGGGTGTTCAGTGTGGTCTGGTAGATATCCAGTTCAGTTCCAGGGACCGGTTGGAATAGGGTCCCCTACTCCTCCACCATCTTTTCAGCATCCAATTATGTTGTCTTTATGTTTTATTTTTTTCTGTCTAAAGTTCTTTGAGGAAGACCCATATATGGTGATGCCCATAATCACCTGACTCACATGGGTACTATTTCATATGAGTCACATTTCCAGTATGTAGAATTTTGTGCTACTGATGATTTAAATGTTCTGTTTCAAATACTTTT
Source organism: Callorhinus ursinus (assembly GCF_003265705.2). Lineage (NCBI taxonomy): Eukaryota > Metazoa > Chordata > Mammalia > Carnivora > Otariidae > Callorhinus > Callorhinus ursinus. The sequence continues at coordinate 11,581,355 of NW_027397099.1, forward strand.
TCAAAGGTATTTTGCCCTTCAGTGACCCAATGTTTCTTTTAAGAACGCTCTTCCCTGATCTCAAATGATTCAGTGTCTTAAGTGGGCATTCAACCACTATGTCAAATCCATTTGTAAAACCTTTATTAAGTTTAACAGGAAAGTCTCATAAGTTTGGCTTGGCTAATCTATCAATTTAAGGCTCATTAAGATAAGGATAACAAAGCTGGAAGAGAATGCCTCTCTTTTCTTTGAAAATACTTATAAAATCAAGCACTCAGCTGTTTCCTCATTGTATGCTATTTTGGAAATGTCAGGCGAGTTTGAACTGTCAAAACCATCAAAAATACTGCTGAATTGCAAAGGAAACAATGACTACCTAGGGAAAACAGTACATCGTAGGACCCAGGAGTCTGCTTTTCCCATAAGAAGGGAAGTAAATTTTGAAAGGGCAAAGTTGGAACCAACTTATTTCATTTCACATCTGAAGACTATTTCTTAGTTGTGGGGCCATGTGGTGAGGAACAATACATTCAGTGCTAGAACATAACTGTCTTGTAATGACTTCCCTTGTTTCTAGGGGATCTGTGTTTCCACTGTATCCTACCCACCTCTGCCATTTGTATTTTCCCTAATGAATCAGAAGACCTCTCCCTGTCTTTCCTCAAAACCTTCAATCACCTTTGGGCAGAGAGTTGCCCTGATATGGTGATATGGTATAAAGAAGATGGACATCTGAGTGAAATAAAATCAAGTTCTGAAGTATGGGTGCCATTCTATCCAGGGATCCTTAGAAAAATTACCCAGATTCTCTGAGTGTTCTAGAATCCTTCTGAAATCAGAGCCTGAGATAAGGACTTAGTTCTCATTGTAGACAACTGGGGATCAATCCTACTGGCTGCTTTTGGGGTATTATGTGGGATGTGTCTTTCTGAAGGATGACATATAAAAGTGTTTGTTCATGATTCCCATTCTCCATTGATAGACACTGACCACTAGGCATGCCAATCCCTTATATGTTTGGACTGTCCAATGCATCACCTGAGCAAGTTGCCAAGAATTTGGGGAGAAGCCCCAAAGTAGAAAAACAGAGATATAAGGCAAAAACTTTAGAAGTAGCACTCTTGTAATGCATATGAACTGTCTGCCATGGTTGCAGCTTGAAATCAGAGGTTGGTCTGAGACAGGTGACACAGATTATCAATGTGGCTGCTAGAGTGTATCTTAATATTATATCCACTGTAAAGACAATGAGAAGCCATCTATCACTGTGAGACTTAGAAGTGGTTTGTGTCAAGTATTCACATAGTGAATTATACATGAAGGTTGATCAGTAAAAACTTGTTAACATGATAGAGTTGAAGTTTTGAACAAAGCATTCAAATTCCTCTGCTGGCTAACAACAGCTGCATTTCCTTCCTTATCTCATTCTAGTCTCTTTAATGTCATCTTTGCTCTAGCCACATTAATCTATTAAAAGCCCAGGATCTTTCTCCTTGATAATATCTGTGGGTCAAGTCTCTTTCTAATCAAAAAGCTCTTAATTTCATTGGACCCAGTGGAGAAAGGAGAGTAGATAGTTCATAATTTCTGTCTATCCCATAACCTCATTTGTTGTCCAAACACTTATAAATATAATTTTGTTAATATCAAACTTCTAAATACAAATACCCTAATGATTGACAAATTCAATGGTTATTTTCCATTTGTTTTCATGAATAGTTGGTTGATATTGATATAACTGGCCACATCTTTTTCTTTAAATGTCCTAATCTCCACTCTGTGAATCTCTTTATTTTCATCTCACTACTCTGTTTTCTTTCAGACTTCTCTCTTTTGCCTACTTCTAAATAGTAGCATTGGCCAACTTTCCATCCTCAGCTCTCTGTACTTCACTAGAAGTCCTTTCTTAGACAACATGGAGAAAGAAGAAATCATCTGGTCTGCAGATAACTTGGAGATTTCACTGTAAACTGCCCCATATTGACAACAATGCACTAAGAGCTTGAACTAGTCACTTACAAGCTGACTCCACTAAGAAAAATGTTTTATTTTATCCATGCATGTTTCTAGCAAAACTGAAATATGACCCAAAACAATCCAGATTTTCTGCTTCTCAAGAAAAATTAGACAACCTGGCAAAGCTAGGCCAACATCTCTGTACCCAACTGGATGCAACTGAATGACAGTCTTCTACCTTTAGACCAGTGAGCTCCTAAAATACGAACACATATCCAGCTCCCCACTCATGTATGCATTTATCCTGCTCCATGACACCTAACCCATCTTCAAATAGGATGGCAAAGAGTAGAACACAAGACAATCTTCTATATAACACATCTTCAGCTTATCATTTTATCTTCATTTCTTTTACTCTCGAAGTCAATATTGTTAGTTAGTCCTTCTTTAAGCTCTGATTATCCTCTGGTTCTTTCCTTTCATCTTTTCTTCCTAAGTTTCCATATAACACTTAAATTCTTTCTTCATGGTCTCCTTCCCTTGCTTCTATCCTGATACTACATTCTTAAAGATTGGAATTCCTTAAAATTTCATTTTTGGTATATGTACTGCCAAAGCAAGCACTTAAAATTTCATTTTTGGAAAATCTATCTATCTATCTATCTATCTATCTATCTATCTATCTATCATCTATCATCTATCATCATAATCTATTTCATTTGTAGCTAACATTTGCAGACAGCCTGGATTAGTGAAAAAAGCACTGGATTTGGGTGACAGATTGTGTGTCCTAATCTTTCCTGAGCCAGTAAATAAGACCTTTGGAGATCACTTCACTTCACTGGCTCTTGCAAATGTAGAATTTAATGTTGAACGAGATTATTTTAAAGGGCTGTTTTGGCTAAATTGTTCTAATTTGTCTGCCTTTCTCACCAGAAGCTCAGTTCTCAAGTGGGAAGATCTCCTAAGTAAATTCTGACCAGATTTATAGTGCAATTTATTGTGCTTTTGACAACCTTATGTAACTTTAAATTTTCCTTCTTAATACCCTCTTTTAGTGTGTATTGACAGTTCAGTTATTTTTGACAAACACTTATGCTCTAGTAAATATAACAGGGCTGATATGCTTTTGCAAAAACTCCATTCCCTCCACATATGCCTGAGGGAAATTTTCTCAGAAGTGAAATAGTGGGTCTCCAAGGAATTGGAGCTAAATTCTAAGTGTTTATTGTTGCAAACCTTTTTTTTTTTTTTTTTTTTTTTTTTTTTTTAAACAGAGTTAGAATAAGCTAACAACTGCCTGTTTCTTCCTGGTTTCCCCACAAGTCAATCCCAGCATCTGAGCTTGGAACCAATGGCACTGACCCTCCTTGCCTTTAAATTCTCATTTAGGATAAGTTGATGCTTCTGGAAAGAAGGTGATAGAAATGGCCTTCCAATGGTTAAAAAAACTGCATGCAACATGCCTACTGCAATGCTGGGCACAAACTAAGAACTAGGTATAAGTAAATTTTATCACTGGATCCTCACCATCCCCACCACTACTCTTGAGGTTTATATCTTTAGTTCTATTTTACTCAATGACTACTGAGATCCATTGCCAAGTTACATACTTCTGTTCACCAAATTTAATAATGTTCATCTCCACATTTTGTGAAGATTGAGTCCTATGAATGGCATGGGTTGAAGAACATATACCAATTGTGGACTTGGTAACTTAGTTAATTTATTTGGGGCTCAGTTTCTCCAGGAGACACAATAAGGCATTTGGTAAAGAAGATCTTTCATTCTCCTTCTGTCCCTCTTTAGTGTTCTGTGATTTTAGCATATTATTTCAGGGGGTTCTCTCCTGGCAAGTAAGGAAGATTCATGCCTTTATTTCCTATTAATCCTGAAGTTCTGTGATTTATTCCCTCAAGTTTTATGAAGTAATTACTTGCAAGAGCTCTTCCTTGTATGAACTGTAATAAAAATGACTTAAGAAAAACGGTAGTCCTTGCATAAAATTATGCAGAAATTAAATTAAAAGGCAGGACATCTGTTCATTTCACATCAAGCCTTTGAGGATATTCCCAAAGAGCTGCAGATATTGTGATGATAAGGAAAATTGAGGCGCATTTTGATTTCTATAATCAACTCTTCCTGTCTCCATGCTGTGTGTCTCTCCATTCCCTATTTTCTGCGAGATCTGGGCCAAAAATTCTAATTGTGACACAGGAATTTTCATGATCTGATGAATCAACTGGATCAAGAATAATCTTCGCCTCTTCAAACAGACTTATTTAGGAGAACAGAGGGAAATGTGTGGTTATGTAAAGTAAAAATAATGAAATATGATAACTTTCATTTACTAAGAACTTAATTTATACTTATATAAATTAAGCTGTATTTATATTTACAGTCATTATTTCAGTAAGTCCTCAAAACAAACCAGAACATAATGACATAAGTCCAAAGTGTTGGTTTGAACCATGGAACCAACCTTTACAGAAAAGTTTTTTTGTGCATAATATGGGCAATAGGATCTAAAGCTTACCAAGTCCCTCTTTTATGTTAAATAGTCTATCAGGGGTCTTTTTGACCTAATTTATCTTTCTAAATCTGAGACAATCCTATGAGGTATGGTATTACTAATTACTGTTTTCTAGACTAGAAATATAAGACTCAGAAGTTAAGTCATTAGTTTAAGGTCACAGGTAATGAAGCTCTACTGGGATTAAAGAGTGATAAATAATTATATATTTTGCCTCTTCAATTCAGAAATAGACACAGGTTCCCAGTGCTTTCCATTTAGGGGTTGGATATCTCTTCAACATGAGTACATGAGGACATAGGGAGAGTTTTTTCTAATAAGCTGGACACAGAAACACTTGCTCTTATGATCACGTTATATCATTTTCAGACAGACCCAAAAAAAAGGTATAATGATCAGAAGCTATTTACAGAATTGATATAATTTGGAAGGAGGTAAAGACAAATGCAAAACTGCTATTGTATTTTAATATAATTAAATTGATATGATACAGCTATAAAGCAGTTTAGTTTCCCCATAGGTTTCTTTGTTTTCCTCCAGAATGGAAAGGGAAATTTAGCTTACAGTTTTTTGTTGTTTTTTGTCTTCTGTTTTAAAGATTTTATTTATTTATTTTAGAGAGAGTGAGTAGGAAGAAGGGTGGGAGAGGGAGAGAGAATCTGTGGTAGACTCTGTGCTAAGCACAGAGCCTGACATGGGGCTCGATCTCACAACTGTGAGTTCATGACCTGACCTGAAACCAAGAGTCAGATGCTTAACTGACTGAGCCACCCAGGTGCCCCTGGGCTTATAGTTTTGGTCAAATAATTTTCCTCCAGGTCAGAAAACCAATCACAGAGGAAGAGGCAATATTTCTTGGGAGCACACAAACCAATTTAACAAGGATTTTAGAATCTTTTCTTTCCATGAATGTAGTCTGCAGAAGGAAACTTGGGTACACCAAGGTAACTAAAATGGCAGAGTAGAGAGAAAGAGGAAGGAGAAGGGAGGGAGAATTACTTCAGGAAAGAAAGTTTACCTGCTAAGAACCCTGAGAGTTCAGGGAATGAACTGGCAATGGTCACTGTCAAAGGATTAATGAAGAAGGCATCTGGTGGGGACAGGTGGCTGCCCAGCAGAAAGGGAAACAGCGGCTTTTGGTATCAGAAAAATAAAACAAATAAAAACTCTTAATTCCACTCTTACATTTAAAAGAAAAACTATTTGGTGTGTATTAATGATAATATTCCTATGTTTGGTGAGAAGAGGGATTATGCAAGGCTTAAGCCTCCATAGGTTATCCTTATATGAAATTCTGTTAAAGAAAAAGAAGTCATCAAAAGTGTAGATTCATAATTTGATGCTATATATAGCAGGCATTCCCGAGAGTGTTGGGAGGAGAAATGTCACATTAAGTAGAAATTTTTAGAAACTGTGAAGAAGAAACTGAACAAAGTATGCTAGAACAAGTTTCACCTCATCAGTGAACCATGAGAGAGAAAGGTGCTTCCCTTTATAGAAACACACTGTCTCCTGAGAGGCCAAGAAGATCCCTGATGTTTACCTGCATAGAAGGGAACTCTATTCCTTCCTCCAAGGTCCCTTAGGCTTCACCATGGCTGAAAGGAAGTTCCTCAGGACTGTCCCAGCCCCTTTTCCTGATGATACCCTCTTCAAGTAAAATTTTGATTATGAGTGTATCTATCACTCCAGTTACTTGATGCAGGAAATGTAACAGATAAGTAAATTAAAAAATAGATCATCAATAAATAGAAATCAATTGAAATATAATGATGGGTGGGGGCATGGACAACATAAACTCTGTTTTCACTTGGTATCGAGTTTATGATGGTGTTACTGGGGTTCAGGTGAGATGTACTTGAAGTGGGTAACCTGCAGCTTTTGTAAATTTTGTTTTGCTAATACTCATCCCTACATTTTAATGCCAGACCAAAACAAATGTGTCCCAGCTCTAAGTATTGCTGGGAGATCTCAGGAGCTCTTTCCAATGTGTTTTTTTTTTTTTTTCTCTCTTTCTCATTACCTGTTTGAACCTGGATATCACAAACTAACAGGAGACACCAAATGCAAACCAAACAGACATATTTACCGTGTCTAGTGAGTCATCTATGCTTCTGTTATTGTTGCTGCTTCCACAGGAAATTCTCTCACATGCACTGGGGTCTTGGACATAGTCAAGATAACCTTAGACTCAGGCCTGGGTCTTCGGAGTTGAGGCCTCTCTAGATAAATATGCAATAGCTCTCTGTGGCAGGAGGATGTCTGGTGGGGCCAGAGACTTCATTCTGGCCGTTGAAACCTTCACTGAGTCCTCAGGAGGTCTGGGTGTGTGGGAGCATATACAAGCTTCTGTCTTCAGAGGATGGGGTCCTGGACCCCGGGTCCTATGCTTGAGTGTTAGTTCTGTTCTTGAACAGAGAGTTTGTTCCCTTTTGAAGCAGATATATAGCAAATAGGAATTTTAGAAGGTTGTAGGAACTTATGTGAGAAGGGCTCTGGTCGCTACTGAGGTGTAATTAAAATCCTTGACCCTTCTTAAGCCTCTGCTTGTCTGGCTTCTCTAAACACTGCATGGAAGGAGGACTTCTTTGGCCGGGACAGGGAGGACGCTTTTGGCATCAGGGAGTCTGAGTTAAGCTTTTGTGTCTGAGAGGTTATTATTTTGGTAGCCCGTTAACAGATTGCAACACAAAAAAGAAGCATCTCCAACTTGGTCACAGAGCATCTTAAAGCTCTGATATCCAGAACAATATGAATATTTTTCTTTTTGAGAATCTTGTGACATCCGAAAACCAAGACTTTGCTCCTAGGTTAACCTTGACTTCTTTTATTTCTTTCCTTAGGATGATGGGTTCTATCTCTGAAAGCAGTGTGGTCCCACATGCAAGTAAATGGTACACAGGTCCATCAGAACTCTGTCCCATTCAGGCTCTTTTTGGGATTTGAAAATATCTAGGCACTGTGACAGCACAAGCAATCACATTTTTCCAGATTCTAGCTAAAGATGTAAGGTGTAAATAGAGGAAGAGAGGTATAGGGGCTAGAACTGGAGTTGCCAGAGTATACAAATGTATCACTATTTCCAGCATTACTTATGGAAAGGACACATGTCTATGGACCCAAATATACTTTACTGCTTGACAGATGTAACTCTATAGTGGAGATGAAAATTTCAGGTTCACAGAGCCATAGCACTTGTAAAGTGATGTCCCTGAACTAATGCCCTTTGTTTCGAATCCATCATTGCCAAAACCCTCTCTAGCTACTATTTACCACCCTACTCCAATCTTCTCTCCTGCCAAACACGTGCTAACCACTTTTGTAGGTATAGAGGATACCGCAATGAACGAAACAGACCATAAAGTTCTGACCGTCATGGCATTTCCATTCTTGTGAATGAAATGAACAATCAAATAAATATAAGACACATTAGACTGTGACCCACACAATGGAGAAGAGGGAAGTGCCAGAAGAGGATAAGAATACCGAAGGACAGGGGCTGCCATTTAATGTGCAGCCGTCAAGGGAGGCCTCGTCAACAAGGTGGGTGTTTTAACAATGATCTGAAGAGGCAAGGAAGTAATCTTCCTCGTTGTTTGGAGGAACAATGTCTCAAACACAGGGACGAGCAAATACAGAGGCCCTGAACTGGGGAAAAGACAGGGCATTTTGGGCAACTGAAGAAAAAGAAACAGTGTCATTGAGGAGAGGTGAATAAGAGAGTGGGAGAAAAGGTGGGAGGTCAGGTCAGAAAGCAGCTGAAGGCTATGTCCCGCGGGGCATCTGACCATTGTAAATATGCTGCTTTTACCCCAAATGAGACGAGATTTTGGAAAGTGTCAAACAGTGGAGTGCTATGATCTAATTTACATTTTACCAGGATCATTCTTTCCAATATTTGACACAAAGGCCCCAGATAAATGAAGTAGGGGATAGGATGGGAGGGGGCAATAGACGTTTTTGTTGCAGGGAAATTAAAAGCGTTTTTATGTGTTTGCATGGAAAAAATCTACTAGAAAGGGGTATTAGAATGCAGCAAAGAAAAATAGGAGGATTGCTCCAATGACGAAAATGAAGAGAAGGGACTGGATTTAGTAGATTGGTAGGAGGACTGACTTATATGAGAAGTAAGACAATTAACCCAAATTAACAGGAGAGAGTACAGACCTATATATGGGACTATACATAGAGGTGGATAAACACGATGCTTTGGCTTTGTGGACATTCTCCTATTTTCTTGGTAAAATAAGGTGCAAGATTATTAGCTGGGAATGAGGACTAGAGGGGTTTTATATATATATATATATATATATATATATATATATATATATATTTTTTTTTTTTTTTTTTTTTTTTTTTTTAATCACTTGGCTTTTTGTCTTCCAAACCCCTTCCTTTGTCCATGTCACCCTTCATGGGATGCATCACAGATCCTACCTGCCCTATTCCTGTTGCAACTCTGGGCCATCGGTATTGTTCAATAGTCTGCAACACTGCCCAAGTTTGCTCAGTCAGTGGGACTTCTATTGCAGTCATACTATGCAACTTTTAACACAAAGTGATTTTTATTTTCAGCCAGAGATGCCTAACCCTCTTTAAATGTTCTTCACAGAGGCAATCAGATCCAGAATTCATAGCTTTAGAAAAGCAGCCTTCCTCTTTCTCAAAGCAAACCAGGCATGTAAGAAGCATTCTTGGGATAGCTGGCCCTGCTAAGCCACATAAAACTGGGCCATTATTACTTGTGTCCTTGTAGGTATTTTAGCCTTTAAATGGTGATACTATCATTTTAATTAAAGCTGAAGTTTCTTCAGCATTCAATTCAAAGGGAGACTGCAAGGCCCCATTCTACAATAGAAACTAAATCCCCAGTCCATGAGTAAAACAGAATGTATGAATGAAGGTAGGCAGATTTGGGAAGGTTTCAAGATTTTGATGGTGGGAGATCATGTTACACAGGCATAACAGAGGTGCGCCCAGAACTATGAAAGTTATACTCATAAAGTTCCTTTTATGAAGCTTAAGATGAGATAAAATAGAAGCTAAAAACTGGGGGCTGTGTGGAGAGTAAAATCGACCTGGTAGAGAACTTTAACCTACCTTTTTTTAAATCTCTGAGTGATAGGAGTAATTTAATTAATATGCCAATTTTACACATAGAATATGGAGATACTTAGATCTTCAATCGACACAGTCCTAGAAAATAATAAAATAATATGGACCAGTGTTTTGCAAGATCATCACTATTACATTTTGAGGTGGAAAATTCGCTGTTGGGAGGCTATTCTGCGTGTTGTAGTATGTTTCGCAATATCGCTGGCCTCTACACAATGGATGCCAGTAACACTTTCCTCCTAATTAAAAAAACAAAATGTCACCAAACATTGACAAATGTTCCTTGGAAGTCAACATCACCATCCTCCCTGGTTGAAAACCACTGATAAAGCCAAAGTGAAAGTGCTCAGCACGGTGCCTGGCACATAGCTCTTGCCCTACAAAAAAGAATTTTATAAAAATAATAAAAGCCAAAAAAAAAATAATAAAAGCCAGACCTTTTCCTTTCCCCATTTCCAGCACAATAGAGCATGGATTTTTTTTTTTTCTCAGTAAAGCTTCTCTTTCAACAGTTTTTAAAACTTTATTGAGAAATAATTGATAGATATAATTGTATATATTTAAAGTGTACAGTGTGATGATTTGATATACATATATTATAGAATGATTACCAAGATCAAGATAATTTACATATCCATTACCTCACATAGTTAATTCTTCTGTGTGTGTGGTAAGAATGCTTCAGATCTGCTTTCAGCAACTTCCATGTATGCAATACTATGTTTTTAACTATAGTCACCATAATGTGCATTAGAGCCTCAGAACTTACTCATTTTATAACTGAAGACTTGCACCCTGTGACCTACATCACCCCAAGTCCCCTTCCTCAGAGCACCTGGCAAACCCCATTCTATTCTCTGTTTCTGTGAAACTGAAGTTCTGTACAACATGTTAATATTCCAGTAGATTATTTAGTGTCTATCTCTCTTAGAGACTTATCAATTCTTGGAGAGAGTATTCCCTTAAACCTGGCAGCTGGGGCCCACCCATATTTGGGGCTTTGTGCCTCAGGAGCCTCCATACTTTAGAGTACCTTTTGAAATTTTCTAACTCCCCTCCAGAGCCTGAGGGCCACCAGGCTGGCAGTGACAAATAGTGTCAGGGGCCTGGGCCAGAACACACATGGAGTCCAGGGCTCAGGGTCTTGTATGCTTCAGGGATGGCCTTGTTTGGGTACATGACAAAATTAACTATAGGATCCTTCAGCTTGCTTGTGTCTACTTCTCCCATGAATCATCTTTGGGGTCATGGCGGTCAATTACTGATATAAACCTTATTAATAGATTGACACAATTACCAAAATTATCAGATGATATATAAACCAGAGGTTATTCATCTAAGGGACACTGTGAACTTCAAGGCATCTCTGATGTCCCTGAACAAATTTGTGTATGTGTCCAAATATAAATCATATAAATTTTTCTTGGTAAAGCGTCTATAGGTTTCCTCTGGTTCTGAAAGGATCAGTAATAGAATTTCCATGACAGCCTTGGAAAAGAATTTAAACTTGGAAAACATGAGTCCACTTTGAGCATCTATGTACTTATATGTTAACCTTACAAAGGTGTTTATCTTTTGGAAGTTTTAGTGATTTCCAAAGTTCTATGCAAAGGCTTTTAAGTTTTATGGGTAATTTGTGAAACACACAAAGACTTTGACATGTTTAAAGGTAAGTTAGCAGGTTTAAAGTTGCAATAATCTATTTTTCATCTCATTTAGAGCTCAGAAAAAGCATTAGTCTGATTTCTTTTTCAGAAACATCCTTAGTCTCATGTCCCTTTTTGAAAAAGTCTCATTTTGATACAGGTGGCCTTATAGAAAGAAATTCACTGGTGTATTTTCCTGCACCTTGTGGCATATCAGATCTGCTCTATATACTTACTAAAGGTCTTCACTGGGCCAGATAATCTTTGCTTTCTTGAATTTTAAATGTTAACACTTCATTAAGGGAGGTTTAATTTAAGTTCTCATGCTAGACGCTTTGTGACAGTTGGGTATTTGTACTACTTAATCCATGACATTCTCTTTCAGTATATGTACTCATTACGTGAACAACATGTCTTAGCCGTATAGCCTTTGTACAATACATTTCAAATTCCATTAGTGTTCCATTACTAAATGTGTCTATTTCTACTCACTCATTTTCAAAAAAGCACTTTCTTTTTTAATCCTGTTGATGCCTGTGTTCCTGCAGGACTTGTAATGTACTATAGTCAACATAGAAATGAGTTATCAAATAAAAGTTTTGGGTTTTGGAGCTAGAAGGAAAACTAACATTTATGAAACATCAATAGCCACCCCCCCATTTATACTTTATTGCAGTTCTGTGCTGTAGTTACCAGCAATCCCATTTTAAAGGTAATGAAACTAAGTTTCAAAGGAACACTAAACTGGTTATTTCTAGGTATAGAAGCAAAATTCCAATCCAAAAGTCACCAAAGCACAAACTTTTCCTCAGGTTGTTTTGAAATATTTCAAAAGAGAGCAGAAAATAATAAAAGGGTCCTTGTTAGGGAAATAAAGGTCAGGAACCACAGGATCATCTGGCTGTGGTCTTCCAAACCCACAGAGTTTATTAAATAATAATTGACTACCTATTTATTATTCATCAAAAACTTATACAACCCAGAAATCATAACCTTTTTTGTTTACATGAGAAAGCCAAAGTTATCAGGCTTAGTTCAAATAAGAGCACTCATATTAACAAAACTATGAAGATGCTTTGGCTAAGGCAGGGATTTCCCCAGTTTTATCTATGATTCTTAATAGATTTCTTAAATCTATTTTTTAAAAATAGGGTAAAGAGCCTCACTGTTAGCTCTGTAGACTTTTTTTTTTTTTTTAGAAATTTAAGAACTTCATTTGGAATCAATGGTTGGTTGACCTTCTACTTATTTGAGTAAATGAACCTTATTTTCACTAAATGCCATAAGACAAATTAAATGGAGAGCCAGAATTAAAACCCACATACTCTGTCCCCCTGACCATTATTCTCATGATTACTTTGTCTCTTTGCGTCTTCTTTCATGACCCAAATACTACCTAACATTACATCTATTTTATTCCTTTAGCCTCGCCTCCATATATACTTTTTTTTTTTCCTCACAAAAGTCTTAGTATAAAATCTAAGAGAAGAGGTCACAGTACTAGAGAAGGGGTATAACCAGCAAAAGGAATCCTAGATGTTTATTTTTAGTCATGTTGCTTAAGGCAGTTTAAATAAGATATCCATCTCTAATGAAGTAAAAAGTCTACCAATTTAAGAAAGTTGTATAAAAATAAAATAGAAAGGAAGAGATGGTTAGAGACTTACTGGCTTATATAACTCAACAGATAAGGGATAGTCACTTATGGCTCAGCCGGATTCAGGTGCTCCAAACATGTTTGCAGAGTTCTGCATCTCCTACATTTCTTGGTGCTGCTTTCTTATGTGCAGACTTCATTCTTGAAAAGAACTTACTCATGCAGTTTGGAAGATGACCAAAAGTAAGACTAGGTTTAAGTGGTTTTTGGAACTTCCCTTCCCAGATTTATTAGATCGTATACTTTGAAATGAATCTGAAGAGTACTGCTCTAGTCATGTCTACCATGCTCAGACTGATAGCTGTGGACCCAAAGGATATAATGTTTGCCTAAGCCAAGTCCCTTCATTATACCTACGACCACTGTGATTGGCAGTCTCAAAAAAACATATAAGGTGGGCAAGAGGTAATTCCCTAAGTTAAGGGAACATGGGTAAACATCCTCCATTGCAACTTTTCATGGGAAGGACCAAGGGTATTATAAAAGGTCCTTTCTTTGACAAAAGTCATTTCCACAGCGGAGTCTCTCTACTCAGTAACCCAAATTTTGCTTGAGGTTAAACTGTTCCTAAAAACAAAGGGTACATATTCTATATCCTTAAGCAGTTGGAACCTATAATGTGTGTCTTTTTCTAATGCAGTGAATGGAAAATTGCTTGGCCTGTTCTTTTTTGTAGTAATGATCTTATCAATGATACCTATTTCAGTATCAATGCACCTCCCACAAGAGCAGCATCAGAAAGTCTTATTTCTACCCTTAAGATATTTCTTATTATAATACATAGTTTAAGGCATAGAAAGCCCAATTATCTAGGTGAAGATCAGCCTCTACATGTGATTTCTGGACTGCTTGCTTCAAATTCTCTTGGAGTGACAGGTAACAAGATTGTAGTCTTCTGTCCCTAAATGCCTGGAGGAGTAGGGGGAAATAATTTGCATTTTAACAAGCACCACTGTATACTAAGCATCTGGGATTAGAAAGAGTAAAACCCAGATTAACAAAGCACAGGCTAGCCGTCCTCCTCAAATTTTAATCTTTTCCATATGTTCATTTACCTGTATTTATTCATCCCTGTATCACTAAGTATCTAAAACAGCTTCAGGCATTTGATAGGAGTTCAATAAGATGTACTCACTTTTCTCAAGGAAGGAGAGATTGGCAAGAAAATCAACGATTATAATGCAAAGTATCAAGTGCTTTGATGGAAGAAGTAGAACAGAGGAGAACCTAATCAAGCCTCAAGAGGCGCCCTAGAGTATTTACATAAGAAGATATGGGAGACAATTCACAATGGACCTTGTACACTCCTATACATCTTTCTGAGTATGTCAGAATTGCAAGGCCCGGATTCTGATGGTCCTTGCACCCAGACCACTTCTCAGGTTTGACTAGGGAGTTGTAAATTCTGAGAATTAGACAACATAGTGCACAGCACTGTGAGGTCCTACACTGCACCTGGTCTTCCTGTTAACACACCTGTTTGCATTTGCTATAAAAGGAGAGGAAATTTACCCTAAAATTGTACTCAACAATACATAGACACATATGCATGAAGTAATTCATTGTAGCATTGTTTGTAATTGTTTATAATCTCCTATATGTCCTTAGATTGAGGAGTTGACAAAATTCTGTTACATCCACACAATGGACAACTATGTAGCGTATATAAAAAATGAAATTCTATGAATCAGTAAAAAGAGATTACTGATTCATTGAATTTCATATTGTTAAGTGCAAAAACAAAGTATATGAGTATCTTTATTGTATTATCTTTGTGTAAGAACAAGAAGAAATAGGAAAATATAAACGTGTCTATTTATTTTTAAAAATTGAAGAAAAAAATCCAGACTAGTGAGATGGCTTATCTACAGGAAGTGGGCGGGAACAAAGTGAAAATGATAAAAGAAATACGGGGAGGGGTGAGGACGCTTCTCTGAATACACCTTCAGTATAGTTCTGACTTCTGGAACCATGTTCATGTGCTTTACATTCAAGAATGATGAATTTTTAAAAAATTAACAAGGCTGGGTACAAACCCCCAAATAACAAAAACAAATGAATCAAACCATATTCAAATGAATAACACAATCTCACCAAAAGGGGAAACAGAAAATAATTTTGAACATAATATTTATGGAACTGTAAACAAATAATGAGCTCCAGTTAGGTTTTTTATTTGACAGTAATATAGGTTAACAATTCTGACACTACATTCTGTATATTCTAGGATTAAGCAAATTAGTAAATATATTATAGATAGGTATCTGCCATTTACTTTCAAATGGCTCAGAATAAAATTTATAATTATATATATGGGTGCATGTATGCATGTGTGTATATGCACGTGCATGTGTGTGCGGATGTCCATGAGTGTGCGTGTACTGTAAGGGCAAATGCAAATTATAAATAAAAGGCTTAATTCTCCTGATCGAAAATAAGGGAGGGAAAGCCCTCCCTTTACCTTAGAGCATTTGCTTTAAAATATATGTCATTATAAGTTCTTTCTCTGTCTTTTTGAAATGCATATAAACTTTCAAAAAGCTAAATATGTCTCTTGCTAGCTTTATAACTCCAAGAATGTCTTTCTCAAGAACCTGGGAACAATTTCTTTGAAATGTAATCATCAAGGAAGACAGATAGCATCCTTATCTCCCAGTTTCTGTGGTAGGTTCGGAGCCTAACTTTGGTGGTCTCCTTCATCCCAGCTGTAAAACTACCTCTTGTCATAAATACACGAGGAATTTATTTTTCCTTTAGTTAAAGCTAATTAGCTAACACAGATGGTCATCCCAATTACCAAGTGAATTTAATATGAAGTATATGTAATTAACGGTGCTGTCAAGTCTCCATACTTGAGGACTAGGTATTGCTTATCTTGAGAACACATACGCAGTGGGTTGTATCTCCTTGGCAATATGAAAGGGTGAGATTTCTATCTACCTAGGCAATCTCTTAGCACGTTTCCTGTGATGTACATCACATTCTGGTTGTATGCTTATTCAACAATACAATTGTTTTCTTTCTGAGGAGTGACATCAGCAAGTTAGCCAGAAAAGATCCTTCACTTGTATTCCCCACTGAGCAACAACAATTTAACATTCACCCATGGACAAAAGTGCCTTTGTGAGAGCAATGGGATCCAGCACATGCCAAGGGACCCAGGAGGAGTCTCACCTACCTGTACAATGGGTAATAGGCAGATGAACCTCGGTCCTGGCTGTGGACGCTGCAGTGGCCTGTATATTAGCACCAGCCTCTCTGTAGCAGTCTGGAAGCCCCTGGAGAGCACTGTCTTAGACTATTACCCACAGACGAGAGAGCCTTTGTGAAAGTTTGGGAGTACAGTGGAGAAGTTCCAGCACACTGTTAGAGAGAAAGAGAAAAAAAACCCACAAACACAAACAAAGTTGAATGCGGTGAACAGGGTAAGAGGAAAAATTTGACTTTGCCCGTGTGACCTCTTCCCCAAAAGAGGCACAGCTCACTGCCAAGGGAGACCTTCTTGGGCCCACAATTTCTCCCCCAGGGGTAAGTGACAGTGTGAGAGCGGGAGAGTATATGCAACTGCTTTCCCAGTTGTGTGGGATCCTACCAAAGATGCCCATTTCTCCCTTGCCCCAACCACAATACTGGGTCCAGAGGTGTCTGCAGGTCCCAAAGAAGTGGGGAGAGTGGCAGATAGAAATTTCAGAGGGCATTAAAAGGATGTATTTCCTTCTACACTGGGTACACCTCACCTGTAGATCCCTCCAACTGGCCCTCAGGCAACCCAAGCACTCTGTACGCCTCACCTCTACAGACCTCGAACCTATGGCCTGCACCTTGTGCCAGGCCTGGCTAGCAGAGAGAGTGAGCTTTTACAGATGGTTAGTGAGCATGCACAGAAAGCTGGCCCCCATCTACGGGTGAGGGAGAGACCACAAACTTGAGCTTTAGCAACACACTTGGGAAAGCAAAAAGGAGGCTATCAGCATTGGTCCAGTGCCTTGCAGAGTACAAAGTCAGTTGCCTTTCTATACACTAACAAGAAAATATCTCAAAATGAAATAAAGAAAATAATCACATTCACAGGAACATCAAAAATAACAAAATACTTAGGAATAAATTAAACCATGAGATGAAACATCTCTACCCTCAAAATTACAAGACTGTGAGAAAGAAATTAAAGTAGAAATAAATAAAAGATCCCATGTTCTTGGATCAGAAGAATAAATATTCTTGAAAGGAACTTCTATAAATCAGTAGCAAAATGTCCCAATTTAAAAATGGACAATGACCCAATTAATAATACCAGTTAAAAAAGTGGGTAAAGGGTGAGACACCTGGGTGGCTCAGTGGGTTAAGCAGCTGCCTTCAGCTCAAGTTATGATCCCAGGGTCCTGGGATCGAGTCCTGCATCGGGCTCCTTGCTCAGCAGGGAGCCTACTTCTCCCTCTGCCTGCCTCTCCCCCTGCTCGTGCTTTTTCACTGTCTCTCTCTCTCTCTGATAAACAAACAAACAAACAAATAAATAAATAAATGTGTAAAGGGCTTGAATAGGCATTTATCCAAGGAAGACATACAAATGGCCAATAGGTGCATAAAAAGATGCTCACCATCACTAATCATCAGGGAAACACAAGTAAAATGACAAGAAGATAGCACCTCATTCTTGTTAGAAGGCCTATTGCCAAAAAGACAAGAGGTAACAAGGATTGGTGAGGACAGAAAGAAAAGGGAACCTTTGTGCCCTGTTGGTGGGAATGCAAACTGGTGCAACCATGATGGAAAACAGTATAGAGGTTCCTCAAAAAATTAAAACTAGAACTACCATATGATTCAGCAATCCCACTTCTGGGGATACATCCAAAGGAAATAAAATCAGGTTATCAAAGAGATATCTGTACCCCCATCTTCACTGCAGCATTAGTTACAATAGCCAGGATATGGGAACAACCTGTGTATAGGTGAATGAATGGATAAATGAGATGTGTTTCTACGTATATGTATATTGATATACACATCTATAGCTACCATACTGTATTATACATTTGAAAGTTGGCATTTAGAATAGATCTTAAATGCCCTCACCTTAAAAAGAAACAGTAATTATGTGAATCGATGGAGATGTTAACTAATCCTGAGGTAATCATTTTGCAATACATAAGTATATCAAATCATCACATTATATACCTTAAATGTTATATGTCAATGATATCTCAATAAAGCAAAAAAAAAATTCTCTTCAAAAAGTTTAGGATTTCCTGTGCAACCTATACTATAGGTTCCTCTCCATAATGTACCCCCTCTGCATGTTCAGGATTCACCTGGCCCTTCACATCAACCCCTATAGTTTGGATGCAGGGCAATCAGCATGAATGGATAGCCATTAGGAAGATCATTTTGATCAGTATAGGATGCTTGCATCAATTGGTGTTATTAGTGCCTATGTTAATAAAGTGTTGTGATAAAGCAGGTGCAGTGAGGGTGTGAATGCTGTCTTAGTAGAGATCATCAAAGAGAAAATGAGAAAGTAGGATTCTTGACATATTCCATGTCCCATAGTAAGCTTAGGCTATAAATGTCAGTTATTAGAACTGCAATGGTATAGTTCTAATAGGGACTGGTGTCTGATGATTTCATTAAGAAGACAAATCAAGCACACTTTGTCATGTGGGACAAGTTACTTGACTAGTTAAGCAGTTACTAACACTGTAAGTCACTCAGATAGACCTTATTTCAAATCTTAGCTTTAGCTGCATGCATTATCTAATAAAGTCCTCACATGCAGGCATGTTACAGAAAAGAAAACTACATGAAGTTTAAGTAATTGAATTAAGTCCACCATATTTAGTACTGTGCATGTGTGTATCCAATGTTAATTTCAATATGTAGCTAATTATTACAATGGAGAGGAAGACGATGACTGCATGGCTACTTGTGTAAGCTACTAAGCAAAAAATAAAAACAAAAGAATATTCCTAAACCTCTCAAAATTCACACACAATGGCGAGAAAAAACACTTATGCTATATATTAGGAAGCAGACTTAGAAATGTTAATTGACTTGCCCAAGGTTACACACTAATGATTGATGAAGCTGGAATGTGAGTTCATATCTGTCTCCATACAAAGGCAATATTTGAATGACACTTCACATATCTTTACTGAGCTCCATCATTATTCAAGTGTTTTACACAGGCTGTGCAAAAGTCCCTCCTCCCTCCCAAAGAGCCAACCAGAATAGCCTCAGGGTATTTGGTTTCCACACATACGTGCCCCTTTCTTGAAGCAGAATTGTTGCCTTTATACAAAATAGCATGCTTTCTGGTCTCACAAGTGTATCTGGGAGAGATACCATACAGTTTTGACATCTGTTACTAATTTGTGACTTTAGGGCTCAAAATGCTTTAAAATAAATGAAGCTCCATCAGATGTGTTTAGATGAGGAAGCTGAGAAAATATAGTTCCTTTTTCCTCTCCCCACTATGAACCTACTATTTGATAAATAGCTGTTATATATCAGTCCCTAACAAAGGTTTTACATGTCTTGTCTCACTTCATGTTTTAAAATTAACTTTTGACTCAGTTGTTTTAACATAATGTCAACTATTTTAAATGTAACACCACCATTACACTTTTACTAGTAATCTTTCAGTAATCACATTTGTGCACAAGCCTATGCACACACACACACACAAACATCAGAGTAAAGAAGGATATAACATGCTGCTTTTTAACATTGCGTCAAGATTGGTTGTGTGAGGGGGTGCCTGGGTGGCTCAGTCGTTGAGCATCTGCCTCGGGCTCGGGTCGTGATCCCGAGGTCCTGGGATCGAGCCCCACATCAGGCTCTCTGCTCGGCGGGAAGCCTGCTTCTCCCTCTCCCACTCTCTCTGCTTGTGTTCCCTCTCTCGCTGTGTCTCCCTCTCTCTCTGTCAAATAAATAAATAAAATCTTTGAAAAAAAAAAGATTGGTTGTGTGAGGAAAGGACAAAAGTTGCTATTGTAATATTCAACTGATTCTCATATTCTCAAAAGATGTATGACCTTTTACCTGGACTTCAGATCACTCACACTGGTCTTCATTATTAGTTGACTGAGACAAAATGACATTCCTTGAACCAAAGGAAACTAATCCCTCCAGCCTACTCTTCTTAGTTTTTCTCTTCCTTTCTCTATTCAGCTTTGCTCCATTAGGCTCCCCTCTGAATGAGTGGGCGGAATTGATTAGATGTTTGTCGAAACTTTAACAAAACAAAGATGGACGTTTCTAATCAGGGATCACAACCACAGGTGTGCAAAAAAAAAGTCACTAATAATGCAATTCAGAGATGAGCACAACACCTCTTTTTCACCTTTATTAGTCTAGCTTATTATATGCATCCTTGAAGGTTTGGTAGAGATGGTAGGGGAGGGAGAAAATGCTGTCTGCCTGCACATAGGTAAGGAACATTAAGTTCTTGGTATTTATTTCTTTTTGAAGATTTTATTTATTTATTTATTTATTTATTTATTATTTATTTATTTATTTATTTATTTATTTTTTAAGAGAGTGAGTGAGAGAGAGCATGAGCGTGAGCTGGGGCAGGGGGAGGAAGGAGAGGGAGAGAGAGAATTCCAAGCAGACTCTGGGCTGAGGGGAGCCTGACATGGGTTTCAGTCTCATGACCCTGAGATCATCACTTGAGCCAAAACCAAGAGCGAGACGCTCAACCAAATGAACCACCCAGGTGCCCCTAATTTCTTGGTATTTAAATGACTCCGTCAGTGTGCTAGAGCTCTTCTACCTGGTCTTCCAAACCCTCTCTCATCTTTAACTTGATCTGCCCTTCTGCAAAAGGCTGTCCTTCTGCATTGTCTCACTGGTTTCTCCATGCTCTAGATCATGGTTGAGTTGGACCAGTAAGAGATATGGGAAGGAAATCGGAGGGTAATAGGAGAGTAGAGCTGAGACAGGTAGTCCACAGGTGCCCTGTCTGCTGTGTCTCCTTGGTCTGGTTATCTCATGGCCATAGCTCCTTAGGTAGCCCTCTCTCACCACTCTCAGCACTCAGGTAATGACTCCCTATCCTGGCTCTCACGCCTTGAAGTGATAATATGTTCCCGCTGTCACAAGCCCTGTAGTATTGTAGCATCCATTATTTCTTTTTCTGAATGCTATGGGTATTCTTCCCAAATAGCCTGTTTTAGCATTCTCCTCAAGCTACCCAATTGGAGGGCACCACCTTTTCATGTCAAGACCATGACTGACAGATTCAAACTCATTCAAACAAATACAAAAGCCAGAAGTTCTTCTTGGGGAGATCACAGTGCAATGGTCTAGGTATTAATGGGTTTGATTTCTTTTTTTTATTATCTTTTTTTAATTTTTTTTATTTCTTTTTTAAAATTTTTTTTCTGAAGCAATTAGTATAGTGCCAGGCACCAAATGAATATTAAATAAATATTTAATGAATAAATGAGTCATGAATAAATGAATGAGTGGATGAGTAAATGAAGAGATGGATGAATTAATAATAAATAACTTGAGATCATCATTTAGCCATTTACCTTCTAAAAGCAAAGGCATGGTTCTACTGATTTTTCTTATTTTTTTTAAGTATTTATTTATTTATTTTAGAGAGAGAGAGAGAGAGAGCACAAGCAGGGAGGGGAGGGACAGAAGGAGAGGGAGAGAATTTCAAGCAGACTCCCTGCTGAGCTTGTAATCAGACCCCGGACTCCATTCTATAGCCCTGAGATCATGG
Organism: Callorhinus ursinus; assembly: GCF_003265705.2. Classification (NCBI taxonomy): domain Eukaryota; kingdom Metazoa; phylum Chordata; class Mammalia; order Carnivora; family Otariidae; genus Callorhinus; species Callorhinus ursinus. The sequence continues at coordinate 11,602,972 of NW_027397099.1, forward strand.
CCTGAACCAAAATCACAAGTTGATCACTGAACTGACTGAGCCACCCAGGCACCCCTCTGATTTTTCTTTTTTCTTTTTTTTTTTAATTTCTTTGAGAAAGAGAGAGAGAGTGTGTGCAAGCACATGCAGGGGGAGGGGCAGAGAGAGAGGGAGAAGCAGATTCCCCGCTGAGCAGGGACCCCCAAGATGGGGGCCCAATCCCAGGACCCTGGGATCATGACCTGGGCCAAAGGCACACTTAACCGACTAAGCCACCCAGGAGCCCCTGATTTTTCCTATAATTTATAAACTTAATTGCCTGTGAAAGATGTAGATCTTAGACAATGAGTGTCTATGTCTATGCAGTTTTTACCCCCTTCTATATCCAGTGGTTAAATGACACATCTTTTTTCCTTGAGGCTTCTGATATTATTTGCTTTATCATCTTCAAATACTTATTGTTACAAATGAAAACCTTTCAATATAATTAAAATTAGGTTGGTTTCAATTAATGCTACAAACTTCCAACTAGATAGGAGCTATTTTTTTCTTTGTTTCTATTTTTTGACATTTCTGTATTCTAAGAAGTCATTTGATGTTGATGTTGATTAATCATTTACTCTCTTTAACATTGTTACTACTGGTGACATGAATATGAGTTTAATCTTGGCCTACAGGACACATTGAGATATAAAGTTATAATATTTATTCAGGAAGGATGTCATAACATATGGATTTATATATACAATAACTTTCTGAATGAATATTCAGAGTCATTTAACTGGAATAAATCACTAGCGTAAGAAAACCACTGGAAACCGCTACAGATTTATGATTCAAGTAGGCAAAATCGTGGGGATCCTGACTGGCTCAGTCAGTAAAATGTGTGACTTTTGATCTTGGGGTTTGAGTTTGAGCCCCACTTTGGGTATAAAGATTACTTAAAAAAATAAAAAGAATAAAGTAGGCAAACCTTAGATTGAAAACCTCTGCATATATACTTATAGTTGTATTATTTAATATCCTCTCAGCCTGTATTTCTCATATATAAGATGGTAAGGAATAAATGAGATAAGATATTTTAGCTTATATGTGTTGAGAAGTTTCCCAGTTGTAAGCACTGTCATTATTATTATTGATATTATTTGTCATTTTGATAACTTCAAAATGTTTAGCGTCCTTTGTAAAAGTTTCACTTTTTTTTTTAAACTGGAAGCATTTGAAATCTATAATTTTAATTTATTTTTTGAAAGCCATGAACAATTTTCATAATACTTTGGCTACATGCACTGAATAGGTTGGGAGACCCAGTATGTTTATCAAAAAAGTAAGAAGTTCTTAATCTCAAAGATAAAGATCTGGTATGAGCATTATACTTAGTATCCTCAGAACCAAATGCAAACCTTGAAATATGAAATTTATGTAATGTTTTAAGCCATTAGAAATATGGTTCATAATCCAATCATTAATTCATCAAATTTCACTTTACAATAATTGATGCCTGCTATAGAAAGTTCCTTTTGCAAATTTTGTTTTGAGTATTAAGCATAATCTTATAATTCTGTGATAATTAATTTTAACATTTAAATGATCATATAATTAAAAAATAAATTTCTTTTCATCAGCCCATCCCACTCCCCAGAATTAACTCTTTTAATTTATATAAAACCTACTTAATATGACCATTATGAGGGTTACACTAACAGAGGAAAATCTGATGCTCAAAGATACTGGGTAACTTGTACATGATTACTCACTTACTACATGAAGACAGACATTAAACCCAAGGAATTTAATTCAATGGGTGTTCTCAAACTTCTTCCTATACTAGATCCTTTTTCATGGGTTTTATGCAAATGCAATTGTCTTTATTTGTCAACACATATAGATGTACTTCATTTTTATAGTCTATATATTATACTATTTTTTAATGTACCATATTTTCTTTAGATGGTGAAAAACTGTAAAATAATACAAATGTTCATGAATAGGTAACAATAATAAACAATTTCACAAGGAATATTCTTATACTACTGTTGGAAATGGGCAAAGATGTCTGTAGAATAAAATTGTATTTGCAGATTTACTAACACAAAGGCTGTGTGCACTTCAAGTTTAGCAAATATTCCTCAATTGCCCTCTGGAAAACTGGAATAAATATAAATTATCAGCAATGATGTATGAGAATTTATATTTCAGCATATCTGCTTCAACGCTAGATATTAAACATCAACTACTTTCCACCTATCATATTAGTTGGCTTAATCTGGAAATGTAGGTTTCTAGGAAAAAAAAATCTCATTGAAATACTGATTTAATACTTTCATCAATAAGTAAGTCTTCCCAGCAGGGAAAAAATATGCCTTATAATTTTTTTATGATCACACTTGAAACTATTTCAAAATCTTTGAGACCTTCCACTGACATGTCTGTCTCCAGTATGTGATTTTTCTCACTAGTAGAGCAAGAAGCAAATATCACTTAAACACTTTTCAAATAAAATAGCATAAAGTGGAAACAAATGAAGTTGCCTTTTAGACAGATGCAAGCTGTCCGCCCAGAATATGACCTTTTCTCTGAACTTTCTTCTCAAGCTACCCCAGAGGGTGGCATATAACATAGTAAAGATTCTGCAGAAGCATGGTGAGGATCGGGGGGTCGTGTTCATTTCTAAGCCAGAAAGACACCAGACAGCCTCTTTACAAGTAGAAAATACCAGCTTCTAGCCATAGATTTAAATTGCAAGTAGGAAAAAACAATGCCTGGAAACCACGCTGATCTCAAACTACGTGACATAGCCCTGTCCCATGTTTTATATCTATTTTATGATGTATGTATATGGGGATATTTTAGATTGCAGAGGCCCGTTACCACATATTAACTTTGTTTAGGTGATGCCTTGACTATATTGATTCCTTGAATTATGTAAGACTACATCTTGGATCATATTATGTTTATATTTTTGAAGAAGAGGAAAACATATCTAATAAAGTGGAATATCACTCTCAGCTACAATTAATGATGTTTTTTTTCAGGGCACTTGGGTGGCTCAGTCAGTTAAGCAGTTAATTCTTGGTTTAGGCTCAGGTCATGATCTCATGGATTGCAGGATCAAGCCAGGCATCCGGCTCCATGCTCAGCAGTCTTCTTCTCCCCTTTCCCTGTGCCCCTCCCCCACTGTGCACCCACTCTCTCTCAAATATATAAATCTTTAAAAAAATGTTTTCTTTCTGAGTGAAATAAATCTATCAGAGAAAGACATGTATCATATGACCTCACTGATATGAGGAATTCTTAATCTCAGGAAACAAACTGAGGGTTGCTGGAGTGGTGGGGGGTGGGAGGGATGGGGTGGCTGGGTGATAGAATTGGGGAGGGTATGTGCTATGGTGAGCGCTGTGAATTGTACAAGACTGATGAATCACAGACCTGTACCTCTGAAACAAATAATACAGTATATGTTAAAAAAAAAAAAAAAGAAGTAGATAGCAAGAGGGGAAGAATGAAGGGGGGTAAATTGGAGGGGGAGACGAACCATGAGAGACGATGGACTCTGAAAAACAAACTGAGGGTTCTAGAGGGGAGGGGGGTGGGGGGATGGGTTAGCCTGGTGATGGGTATTAAAGAGGGTATGTTCTGCATGGAGCACTGGGTGTTATACGCAAACAATGAATCATGGAACACTACATCAAAAACTAATGATGTAATGTACAATGATTAACATAACACAAAAAATGCTTTCTTTCTAATTTATTTTAAACTTCTCCAAATTTGGAAATAAAAAAACATAGCTGTGCTTTAGGCTTTGTGTGTGTGTGTGTGTGTATGTGTGTGTGTAAAATAAAGTCCTGGTTGAGTGTAATACTATGAGACATTTATCAAACCAAGTTACAAATAAAAATAAAGACAATTCTAAATTCTGTACACTGGCTCTGGGGCAGGACCTAGAAAAATCAAAAGATTTTTCTTTTGAAAAAGTCACCTGCTCTGGGCTGATACTACAGAAGCAGTAGCCAAAATGCCCTTTTATCTTGGAGCGACTTTGACAGGTCTTGAATCTCCCTTTGCCCCTCAACACACTTAGCTATCAGAATGGAACAATTTCAAGAGCTGAAGTGGGATAAATAGTAGGGGTCTGAGTCAAGAACAAGAGCCAAAATCAAGCACAAAGGGAAAGTCCTACATTTCTCCACTTTATGAAACCAAACCACCAGTGAGACAAATGATCATAAGCCAGATTTAAAGCAACAGAATCACCTCACAGATCTGATGCCTAGCATAGCTTCTTTGGCTTGAACATCCCTGATAACACTGAAATGAGAGTGTCAAATATTATCACATCTCAGCCACATGGTATAAATACCCTGTCAACAGAGGCTCCAGCTCCTTTAATACCTTTATTTTATTGGTTTTATTGGCCGCCCTCCTAACACAGTCTGACACACCATTCCAAAAGGGAATATTCATGAGCAGAACACACATGTTGAAGAAATGAAAATATTGATGCTTTTTTATTGTTGTTGAAGTTGCTATGCATTTATTCTGTCAAGTACTCTGTTCAGCACCTGCTACAATATGCCAACTCCCAGGTACTGACTCTCTTTAAAATCCAGACTCACTTACAGCCTGTGTATATGTGGACCAAATTCAGTTCACTTTTCCTACAAAATGTAGATAGTTCTACCCCACTGGAGATCATTGTGAGTACTTTAAGAGATAATGATACTACAAAAAGTCTATATTTAGTAAAAGCTTCCAATGTTCCAAGAATGTGCTAAGCCCTAAAATGGGGTTTATAAGAGTAATAGTTATTCTGTGAGGTAGATGGTATCATCCTCATTTTAGAAGAAATGAAAACTCAATGTGTTTCATGTGACTTAGCGTGGGTCACAATGAACATAAATTATTAAGATGGCATACAAACCCAACTCAAATGTTGATCTCCCCCTATAACCTTAATCTTGGAGAAGATGTCCTATCTGTTCTTGATTGTGCAGATAATCTGTATCTGTAGGGTGGTAGTTTCTTGCTAGTACCTTTTATTGTGATTGGACAGGAAAAACAGGAAAAAACTACCATGTTAATTCTCAAAGATAATCCTTTTAAAATTTTCTCTTTTTTAAGGCTTCAAGAATATTGAATGCTTTCCATATTATCACTAATTATATTAATAGATATGTGGAAACAGGGTATTAATAGATATGTGGAAACAATGTAATAGCTTCATGTAGTATTAATGCACTAATGGATATGCCAAGCTATTATTGTCATTCAAATTGATAGGGCATTTTGTCTTTAATGGCTTTGAGTGTTCATCTCCTTGAGAAGTTCTGGAGCCCATGCTAGTGTTTTAATATAAGCCCTTCCTGTTGACTTGATATTCCACAATTAAAAAGAAAATGCTCAAACTAATATGTTCAAAGAGTAATGATTAGTATCTTATTGAAGGTAACTCACAATTTTGAAGCCTCTGTGTTTGCTAACTTTCAGCTGTCAAAGTAAATTAGTATTTAATTAGGGGGTATGTCTTGATCTGTGATTTGGAAACACCTTAGCTCTACCAGGGGGAATAGAGAAACTACAATAATTGTTGAAATTAATAATCAGCTTCTGCTTCTTAGGTGAAACAAGTATTTCAGAAGTGTTGGAAGAAGAAACAGAAACAGAAAACAAAAACAAAACCAGACAGACACGAATTTATTACTAAATTGCTTTGATCTGTTCTTATTTCCTAGTATCTAACAGCTAATCCTAGATGATGAGAATGTTGTCATACTAAAGCTACTCTCTATCAAAACATGCAGTGGACTTATTTTTCTTGTTTTGACTCTTATCAGTCATATTGTATATTGATAATTATAGACACATTGGTTAAATACAACGTGACATCAACCATAAAAATTAGACACATAGGTTCTTTCTCCCTCCTTCCCTCTGCCTCTTTTAATCTCTCTTTTTCATTTGAGGTTTCTATTCAAGAAAGAATCATCTCTATTTTTGAAGGAAAGTTCCTCAAATGGGCTTGTTTTATAAAATACAGATTTCAAGATACTCTTTCTCCTCTCTCCAGGACAAAGAAAAACAGAAAAATGACTCCGACTAGTGCATATTATTTAAGATCTTTGAATTCTGTAAAAGTCATCCAGTGTCTTCCCATGGCATTTAGACTAAAAATTTAGACCCTTAACTTGACCAAACCCTCCAGCCTCAAAACAAAACTCTCTGTATTGCATTCTGCATGGATTTTCCCAACATCTCTATATACTTCCCTACACCTCCTGGAATTCAGATTTCATTCTTATGTCAAATTCTTCATGTTCAAGGCCTGCTCTTCTCTCTACCTGGAATGGAATTATTCCTAGCCCTGTCTGGCTGGTTCCATACTGTTATGCAGATCTCTTTCAATTTCAATCTCTTTCAATAATATCCACACAGCATTTTTTCTTGGACCACCTGGTATATCAACCAGTCCCCTTTCCACTCAATCACAATCAAGTCGGCAGATTTCCGTTCTTTACAAAGTTCTTTTACTATTTCATATCAAGCACTGAATTATGAAGCTATATTTAAGAATTTAAAAACAAAAAATCTGCTTATTCCTATAGAATATAAATTCTATGTGAGCATGGACTTTACCTGCTTTATTTGGTATCTAAAGAATGTCTCTCACATAGTTGCTCCTCAAAATATATTTTTTCAGTAACTTGGATGAACAGGTGCTGCTATGAGAATATCAGCCTTGTTTTGTGTATGAAGAAATTGATGTTCAGAAGATATGAATACAGTGAAATATGTGAACCTACATAGTAGATGTGTTTTAAGTACAGGATCTAAAGTAAATAATTATGCAATCAGAAGAATTTTCTTTCCTCCTCATGCCAAAAAAAAGAGAAAGGTAGACTCATATGTGTAAATCTGTCTTAATTTCCAGAAAGATAGTGGAAAATCACATGTCTAAGGATTTGACAAATTCCTCAGTGAAAATATATTTTATAACAATACTTTGAGGAGAAGTCCACTGTTTAATTATAGTTTTATTAATGAGAGAAATATATGTGATCCATTTTATTATTAAGATTTACTAGGGTGGCACCTGGGTGGCTCAGTCAGTTAGCTGGCTCATAATTTTGGTTCAAGTCATGATCTCAGGGTCCTGGGATTGAGCCCTGTATGGGGCTCTGTGCTCAGCAGGACGTCTGCTTGATGATTCTCTCTTTCCCTCTCCCTCTGCTCCTTCCCCCACTCTGTGTGCACTCTATCTCTCTAAAATAAATAAATAAATAAATAAATATTTAGAAAGTAAAGAGATTTACTAGGATCATGGTCATCATTATCATTTATTAATGTTAGGGATTTATTTATTTATATTGGGTGATTTTATGATAAATATATGCAATAGCATGATGCATGATTTCTTCTCGAAACCATCTACCAACTACCAGGTTGAAAAAAGACATGACGTTTTTTCTACCAACTACCAGGTTGAAAAAAGTCTTGACTCCTGACTATGGAGTCCTATTATCCTTTTACATTCTTACTTTTCATCTTTCCATTCCTTCTTCACTGGTCTCCTCAGTTGTTCTCACAGAACAGGTTTATATTGGTTTGATTTGGGGTGAAAATATATATTCATTTCACTTCAAAACTAATATACTGTATACAGGGGCACCTGGGTGGCTGAGTTGGTTAAGCATCTGTCATTGGCTCAGGTCATATCGCAGGGTCCTGGGATCAAGCCCCACGTTGGGCACCCTGCACATCAGGGAGTCTGCTTCTCCCTCTCCCTCTGCCTCTCCCCCAGCTTGTGCTCTCTCTCTCAAATAAATAAGATCTTTAAAAAATAATAATATACTGTATACATATTAGAAATTATGAGTAACACAGTGGAACACTGTCGTTAATTTGGGCAGATGAATCAGTTTATAATTCAATCTGTAACTTTCTTAGGGTTATGACCTTAAAAATATACATAACCTTTCTTTTTTTTTTTTAAATGTTTTTATTTATTTATCCATGAGAGTCAGAGAGAAAGAGAGAAAGAGAGAGGGGGATTCGATCCCAGGACCCCGGGACCATGACCCGAGCCGAAGGCAGACGCCCAACCATCTGAGCCACCCAGGCGCCCCTTGATTTACAATTTTTTAAAAAATTCATAAAAGTTCCCCTGGGGCTAATCCAACAAGCAGTTTCCAGAAGCCAACTCTGGGAGGTACTGATTATAATCAGCAACTATCGATTAAACATTTTTCCATGGCCCTATGCTCATTGCAATGGGGTTGGTTCAATGTCTTTATTTTTTTTTTTAAGATTTTATTTATTTATCCATGAGAGTCAGAGAGAGAGAGAGAGAGAGAGAGAGAGGCAGAGGGAGAAGCAGGCTCCCCGCAGAGCAGGGAGCCTGATGCAGGACTTGATCCCAGGACCCCGGGACCATGATCTGAGCCACCCAGGCGCCCCTATACATAACCTTTTTAAGATTAATTTTCTCATATCTCTACTTCTATCTTAGTGCTGGTATGAGAATTAACTGAAAAAAAGGCATATAAATCTCTGAAAAGAACATACCATATAACAACAACAGATAGTAATTAATACCCGCTTCTTAAAAATTTTGGTAAAAAGGACATAACATGAGATTGACCCCCAACAAATTTTTACAGTACAGCATTGTTAACTATAAGCACAATGTCATACAACAAATCTCTAGAACTTTTTTTTTTATCTTGCATGACTGAAACACCATACACATTGAAAAGCAACTCCCTATTTCGCTCTCCTCCCAGTCGCTAGCAACCACCACTTTACTTTGTGTTTCTATGAGTTTGTCTACTTTAGTAACTTCACAGAAGTGGAATCATGCAGTCTTTGTATTACTGTGACTGCCTTATTTCATTTAGCATAATGTCCTCAAGGTTAGTCTGCATTGAACCATGTGACAGGATTTCTTTACTTTCTATGTCTAAATATTCTGTTGTATGTATATGCCACATTCTCTTTACACATTCATCCATGAATGGGCATGTAGGTTGTTTTCACCACTTAGCTACTGTGAATATAGTAAACATGGTAGTACAAATATTTCTTGAGATTCTGATTTCAATTCTTTTGGATAAATATCCAGCAGCGGGACTGCTGAATCATATGGTAGTTCTATTTTTAATTTCTTTTTGAGAGAGGAAGAGAGAGAAAGAGAGAGCAAGAGTTAAGGGAGGAGGAGCAGAGGGACAGGGAGAGAGAATTTTAAGCAGGTTCTTATGTCTAGCGTGGGGCCCGACACAAGGCTCGATCGCAAAACCCTGAGATCATGACCTGAGCCAAAATCAAGAGTTGGACATCCAACTGACTAAGCCACCCAGGTGTCCCTATTTTTAATTTTTGGAAGAACTGCCATACTGTTTTCCATGACATAGGAACCATTTTACATTTTTACTAATAGGACACAGAGGTTCCCATTTCTCCATATCCTAACCAACACTTGTTATTTTCTGTTCTTTGTTTTTTGATAGGAAATATCCTAAAAGACCCGAGGCAATACTTCCAAAGATGAACACCAACAATCTTCCCATCCATAAATGAGCACACCTCTCCTTTCTTCAAGGAGTAGAGTCTCTTTCTGGCTTTAAAACTTGTTTGACTAATAGAATGTGGCCAATGTGACGTTGGCCAGTTCTGGGTTTAGTTCATATGGGTTGGGGAGCTTCTGAATTTGCTCTCTTGGAAACCAGCCACCATACAAAAACAAAAACAAAAACCAACTCATGCTAGTCTACTGAATGAAAAGAGGCCATATGGAGAGAGTGTGAGAGAAGTCACACGGACAAAAGCCACAGCTCCCGACCTGGTCGCCAGCACCAGTGTCTCAGACATGTGAGTGAGATCATTTTGGATTTCACTATCCTGGCCAAGTTCACAGCTGAATGAAGCCACGTTAGTGACTCCAGGTGGAGTGCAAGTGAAACAGAACTGCCTAGCTGAAGTCAGCCAACCTAAAGAATTATGAGAAATGACAAAGCATCACTATTTTAGGTTTACAAATAGAATTTATTACAAATAACAGATGTTGGGACTGTTCACTTCCTCAGGGCGCAGCTGGGGCAGATACAAGGAGAATGAGAGATGATGGGGGTGAGAATGGAGTGAGAGGCATTTTGTATATGGAAGCTGAGAACTTGACTGCCAATCTTCTTCATTAGACTCCCTCTCTTCATGGGGGATAAACCTCAGAGTTTGTGCACGGTAGAGAATATTCACTAAAATTCACTGTGGCAGTTCAACTAATATAATTCATGGTGTCATCTTTTTTCTTCTAAAATATACATGTTATTAAGTAGGCTTTATTTGACATCTGCATTATGAAAATTAAATGATAAAATCTGAGTGACCTTTATTATTTTGCATGGGGTTGCTCTCATCTGCTTATCTCAGTTTTTGAAAAGGTCATCACCAGTTGTACTGTGGGATCAGTTAATAATGTATTAATATTTGCTTTATAGGCCAAGGATTATCCACAAATCAAAACACAAAAACAATATGAAAATAGAGCTTACAAATAGTTGTGAAGCAACACGTGTGTTATATAAATTTGTTGCCGGGCAGTAGCTACAGGAGATTAAAGATACAGTTTTAAAACACTATTTCTTTTATTTTTTTTCTTTTTTAATTGTTATGTTAATCACCATATATTACATAATTTGTTTTGGTGTACTGTTCCATGATTCATTGTTTGTTCATAACACCCAGTGCTCCATGCAGAATGTGCCCTCCTCAATACCCATCACCAGGCTAACCCATCCCCCCACCTTCCTCCCCTCCAGAAACCTCAGTTTGTTTTTCAGAGTCCATCATCTCTCATGGTTCGTCTCCCCCTCTGACTTACTCCCCTTCATTCTTCCTCTCCTGCTATCTTCTTCTTTTTCTTTTTTCTTAAAATATGTTGCGTTATTTGTTTCAGAAGTACAGATCTGTGATTCAACAGTCTTACACAATTCACAGTGCTCACCGTAGCACATATCTTCCCCAATGTCCATCACCCAGCCACCCCATCCCTCCCACCCCCGACCACTCCAGCAACCCTCAGTTTGTTCCTGAGATTAAGAATTCCTCATATCAGTGAGGTCATATGATACATGTCTTTCTCTGATTGACTTATTTCACTCAGCATAACACCCTCCAGTTCCATCCACGTCGTTGCAAATGGCAAGATCTCATTCCTTTTGATGGCTGCATAATATTCCATTTAAAACACTATTTCTTTTAATGCACAAGCCCTACTGAATAATGTGGTATGTGGTGGGGGAGGGGGATGGTGGTGCTGGATTGAAATTTAGACAGCCTGGATTCCAGAGCAAGTTCTAATACTGACTGTAGGACTGAAAACAAACTCTTCTTTAATCGCCTTGTCGACAAATGGGGAGAAAGCTCCTTGTCAGGCCTAACAATAGTATAACTGTGAAAATCAATTGCGATACTTTTCAAAGTGTTCGTGAACCACAAAGTTCTTTATTTCAAAACTTACCCTGCACTAATGAATGTTCTTTGTTCAACAGAAGTTATTCCAATCTTTTCTTATCTTTCTTTTTTTTCATAGAAACTATGGGAGGGGTGCGTAGTGGTAGGTGGTGGGCAGAGTTGGAACTGAACCCAAGTTAAACTTGGGCTGTCACTCTTCCACTCTGACTCTTTATTTCCTCAACCAAAGTATGGGATATTTTTAGGGGTGCAGTGAGACTGACCTGAGGTAGAGCATCATGCAGGTTGTTCTCCATGTCCCCTGAATACTCAAGAGTTCCTTCTCCACACTTTTGCATCACTGCTCCATGGCCCCACAGGCTCACTTTTACAGACTGCATAGTCTGGGTCCTCCATGCTCTTCAGCTTCTTGGTGGGTCCAGCCAATGGGGACCACTTATAGGAGATTGTAGACATGCTCTTCAGCTTCTTGTCAGGTCAGCCAATGGCGACCACTTATAGGAGATTGTAGAACAGAGGAAAGAGAGGCCAGATTGTTTACCACTGACAAAATCTGAGTTCCTCTAAGACTAAGGCCCCTGATGAGAGGATGAGAGCTCTTCTTTGACCTCTCTAACTCTCTTTGGCCTCCAATAACTGCCTCCTTTTGCTTCCTCAGGTTTCGGGGTGTCAAAGACGTCTCTCCGAGTCATTCCTTAGTGCCTCGCCACCCCTTCTCGTTCCTTCAACTCTTTGCATCGCTTTAATTTGGAAATGGTTTCCTTATAAACCAGTTTGAGCATTCCATCTGTCTTCCTGACAAGACCTTAAAGCCTTGAAGTGCCAGTCACATAATAATCTCTAGAAGCTGTTAGAATATGTTATTATCATAACTGTAATACTTAAGGTAGAAAAAAAGTCAGACCATTACAAAACTGCCCTTCCATTGTTTTTCTATCTAACTTACATATTATTTGTTGGATTTGGAAGTGTGTGTCTGGACATTAGATACTTGAAATCATTAGAGAAAGAAAAAACTGCCCAAATTTGTGGGACACAACTGGGTAAGGAAAAAGTCAGGGGAGAGTATTTGTCAAGGAACCAGAGATGTTGATCCCAGACATTTTGGCTGATTGTTGTGAATGATTCGGGAGTGCATATGACTTTAATAAAAATGCATTATTATAACAGTTTGACCCCATATCCAAGTTTCCATTTCACCTATATTTCACCTATATCAACAGTAAACTGGGGATCAGAACAGAGGCATATCATGAGCCAAACTGTGTCTACTCACACACCAACCCAACGTGCATTTTGGCGAGGTTTAACTACTCTTTCTGCTCTTTAGTTCTAAAATTATATTAAAATGCCTTATATTTCTTTGAGCTTTTTAAAAATGCACCTAAACTACTCCAAAGATTTATTAAAAATTGTAATTGTCTTTATAATGTCTGCCATTCACCAGATAGAAATAAGAATTTACATAATAGATATGCAGACAAATAAATACAATAATATTTAGCTAACAAGCTTATTAGATAGTAAGAGGACAGATGATAGACAGGTAACTAGGTAATATTTTAGTTAGATAGCATATCTTCTTTATGAATATTTAAAATTTATTTCATTCAAATGGCTTTCTATCACAACCCTATTAAAAAAGAAACAAACCTCCTATCTCTGTTCAAAACTTTTTCAGGCCACTAAACCATTATTTCCATGAGTTATTCAGTCAATGTTTCCTTTAGGGAATATGATTTTCTGTATCTTTACTCCCACCTTTCCCTAAAATGCCCATTAAATATTATCCAGAACACTTTATTTTGAGCCACCCCTATCTTGGCTCCTTTCTTTTTGTTTGCATCTGTAATGGAGCAGACATCTTGTTTACCAGAGACCATAGGAAAGTGAATTCAGTTATTGAATGACATTATCAAGCAGTCAGACAGACACTGTGGCAGGTAAAATTGCTTTTTTGTGTGTGTGGTTGTCTGCCAAACTTTAACAGAGAAAGTGATGTGTTTTTGCCAGGCAGGGCTACTATACAAGCAGGTAATGGGTCTTAAAAATGCTACAAACGTTAATGGTGTTAGATCAATAATATTACTACCACAGGTAAAATGCTATTACATGTATTATTAAGACATTGTTCAAAATGGAGTGACTCAAAAGACTTTGAGAATGTATGAGTAATTGCTGTATCACTGGTACAATAAAATGCTAATGGAAGTTTTGTCATACAACATGTGTATATTTTTTTCACAAGATTTCATACAGAGTGGTTTTGCATTAATGTATTACAAACTAATTGCTTAATTGCAAACCCAATTGCTTCATCATAGTCTCATCTTTCTCCTAAACATGAGCCAACAAAAAGGCAGAAGATATTACTGTTTTTCTACGCATTCATTATTTTTTCCAAAATCTCTCATGAAATGAAAGGCAAACAATGGTCTAAGCACTGCTATTATTCTTTATTTCTAAATATTTAATATATTGATTGAATAAAACTGGCTTTAATACTTTTACCTGAGCAGAGTATAATATCAAATGTTAGCTCCAGAAAACATTGTAGATTGCCACAAAAATAATTTCTGCATTGACTAATTGATTCCAAAGATAGGAGAACATGTTCCTTCAGTGAAGTTAGTAAATCATGAGCTCGACTACTTTAATGTTTTACAAAGCATTCCTTCAGTTAACTTAGTTCTTCTAAATTCTATTTAGAGAACATATATACATACATGATGAACAGCTGATGGAAAGCTCATTAGATATGAGAAGATCCCAGATTCAAACAGTGTAGCTCTCTTTCCCAAATCTTTATACATTTGTTTATTCATTTTTATGGCCTTAAGTATGTTTCAATGGAAACTCTGTCTTTTTGAAGAAAGGAGGGAAGCTTAGAGGGAGGGAAGAAAGAGAGAAAGAAAGAGAGAGAAACAGTCAGATAAGCAGTTCTAAGAGGAAAAAAAAAATTCACTTAGCCAGGAATATGGAAACACAAAGTGTGAAATACACTTAAAGGCCTTTCAGGAAGAATTTATTCCCCATAACTTATATTCAATTCTATTTCTAGATAAAGCAACTTGAGCACTGTATTCCTGGTATCAATTTTAGCTTGTGCAAAATACAGCTGTCTAATTGCTAACTGAGAGGGGAAAAATATATTTTTCCTCAAATTTCTGATGATCTCTATTGGTTTCTAATCCTGTCACATCTTTATTTTAAAAGTGCATCCCTTTTGTCTTTCTTAATAACTGGATGAATTTGTTATTGGAATAGATGCCTATTATTTGCGTATTCTAAATTATGGAGCTTATAATACAAAAGAGTACACTGCTAGTTGGTAGAAATGGGAAATGATTTTTCAACTCTTCAGAATTCTCATTCTATAAAATATCAATGTAGATGTATGTCTGTTCTGACTGTGAATCAGGCAGGAGAATGAAGAGACAAATTATTCCATGGCACAAATAGTAGCCAACTCCTGAGCTTGACTAGGGTCTCTGTCAGGACTCAGCTTTTAGAATTAATCAGATGACCCATTTACACTCCAACCTTAGGTAAGGTAACCCTATTCCCCAGAAGGAATCCAGGTTAACTACAGAGATGCCCAACATGAAGAAGAGGAAACAAATAGTTTCAAGTACAAACAGCTAAGAAAAATCAAAGTTACCAAATTTTAGGAGGGGACAGTAATAACAGATATGTAAATGCAGAGAGAAAGAGATGGAGAGATGATCAATTTATAAGTTAAAGTAGGCTGGCAGGAAGGCTGACCAGCTAAAATGATGGGGACTGCCAAGATATCACAAATATTCATAGACTCATTGTGGCTGCTTGAGTAGATCATCCCTAGAGGCCTTTAAAAAACAGGGATGAGGATTGGGCCCTCTATCCATAGTCTGTTTGTATTTATATTTGTTTCCATATTTATGTATTCACCTTAGTCCATATCAAATTCTTTCTAGAATTAGAAAAAAGTATATATATATAATCAAAATGAGAATATATCTACAGAATTTAGGTATTATCAAAGCTGGGAGAAGGAGGATTCAAGAACCAGAGGGGAAAGGATTAAGAATGGTAGCTTGGATTTACCAGATATTAACTTGAAGCCTCTGATCAGCAAGACCAAAAGGGAAACATGATGAGGGACAGAGTTTATGTCATGAAATAAAGAGAATAGATGAGAACAAATTTTAAAAATTTGAATTATGTTACAAAATTGACCCAAGTGTAAAAAATACCCTATCAAACAATATACTATTAAAACTGTTTAAATACCTTTCTTGAGTATTGGGAAATACTTAATAAATGAATACTTAATGATAATGACCTTTATGATCTAAACACTCTGTGTGAATTATTCCATTTAATTCTTGAATAAGGTCTATGAAATAGATTTGAATAACATCTCCATTTCTAAAGGTGAAGTAGAGCATTTTTATTTTTTATTGTTATGTTAATCACCATACATTACATCAGTAGTTTTTGATGTAGTGTTCCAGGATTCATTGTTTGTGCATAACACCCAAGGCTCCACGCAGAAAGTGCCCTCTTTAATACCCATCACCAGGCTAACCCATCCCCCCACCCCCTCCCCTCTAGAACCCTCAGTTTGTTTTTCAGAGTCCATCATCTCTCATGGTTCGTCTCCCCCTCCGACTTACTGCCCTTCATTCTTCCCCTCCTACTATCTTCTTTTTTTTTTCTTAACATATATTGCATTATTTGTTTCAGAAGTACAGATCTGTGATTCAACAGTCTTGCACAATTCACAGTGCTCACCATAGCACATACCCTCCCCAATTCTATCACCTAGCCACCCCATCCCTCCCACCCCCACCACTCCAACAACCCTCAGTTTGTTTTCTGAGGTTAAAAATTCCTCATATCAGCGAGGTCATATGATACATGTCTTTCTCTGATTGACTCATTTCACTCAGCATAACACCTTCCAGTTCCATCCATGTCATTGCAAATGGCAAGATCTCATTCTTTTTGATGGCTGCATAATACTCCATTGTGTATATATACCAACTCTTCCTTATCCATTCATCTGTCGATGGACATCTTGGCTCTTTCCACAGTTTGGCTATTGTGGACATTGCCGCTATAAACATTGGGGTGCACGTACCCCTTCAGATCCCTACATTTGTATCTTTGTGGTAAATACCCAGTAGTGCAATTGCTGGATCATAGGGTAGCTCTATTTTCAACTGTTTGAGGAAACTCCATACTGTTTTCCAGAGTGGTTGCACCAGCCTGCATTCCCACCAACAGTGTAAGAGGGTTCCCCTTTCTCCACATCCCCGTTAACATCTGTCATTTCCTGACTTGTTAATTCTAGCCATTCTGACTGGTGTGAGGTGGTGTCTCATTGAGGGTTTGAATTGGATTTCCCTGATGTCGAGCGATGCTGAGCACATTTTCATGTGTCTGTTGGCCATTTGGATGTCTTCTTTGGAAAAATGTCCGTTCATGTCTTCTGCCCATTTCTTGATTGGATTATTTGTTCTTCGGGTGTTGAGTTTGATAAGTTCTTTATAGATTTTGGATACTAGCCCTTTATCTGATATGTCATTTGCAAATATTTTCTCCCATTCTGTCGGTTGTCTTTTGGTTTTGTAGACTATTTCTTTTGCTGTGCAAAAGCTTTTTATCTTGATGAAATCCCAATAGTTCATTTTTGCCCTTGTTTCCCTTGCCTTTGGCGATGTATCTAGGAAGAAGTTGCTGTGGCTGAGGTCGAAGAGGTTGCTGCCTGTGTTCTCCTTTAGGATTTTGAGGGACTCCTGTCTCACGTTTAGATCTTTCAACCATTTGGAGTCTATTTTTGTGTGTGGTGTAAGGAAATGGTCCAGTTTCATTCTTCTGCATGTGGCTGTCCAATTTTCCCAACACCATTTGTTGAAGAGACTGTCTTTATTCCATTGGACATTCTTTCCTGCTCTGTCAAAGATAAATTGACCATAGAGTTGAGGGTCCATTTCTGGACTCTCGATTCTGTTCCATTGATCTATGTGTCTGTTTTTGTGCCAGTACCATACTGTCTTGATGATGACAGCTTTGTAATAGAGCTGGAAGTCCGGAATTGTGATGCCGCCAGCTTTGCTTTTCTTTTCCAGTATTCCTCTGGCTATTCGGGGTCTCTTCTGATCCATACAAATTTAGGATTATTTGATCCATTTCTTTGAAAAAAGTGGATGGTATTTTGATGGGGATTGCATTGAATGTGTAGATTGCTCTAGGTAGCATTGACATCTTCACAATGTTTGTTCTCCCAATCCATGAGCATGGAACGTTTTTCCATTTCTTTGTGTCTTCTTCAATTTCTTTCATGAGTATTTTATAGTTTTCTGAGTACACATCCTTTGCCTCTTTGGTTAAATTTATTCCTATGTATTTTACGGTTTTGGGTGCAATTGTAAATGGGATCGACTCCTTGATTTGTCTCTCTTCTGTCTTGTTGTTGGTGTATAGGAATGCCACTGATTTCTGTGCATTGATTTTATAGCCTGCTACTTTACTGAATTCCTGTATGAGTTCTAGCAGGTTTGGGGTGGAGTCTTTTGGGTTTTCCACATACAGTATCATATCATCTGCAAAGAGTGAGAGTTTGACTTCCTCTTTGCCGATTTGGATGCCTTTGATTTCTTTTTGTTGTCTGATTGCTGTGGCTAGGACTTCTAATACTATGTTGAATAGCAGTGGTGATAGTGGACATCCCTGCCGCGTTCCTGACCTTAGGGGAAAAGCTCTCAGCCTTTCCCCATTGAGAATGATATTCGCTGTGGGTTTTCCATAGATGGCCTTTATGATATTGAGGTATGCACCCTCTATCCCTATACTCTGAAGAGTTTTGATCAAGAAAGGATGCTGTACTTTGCCAAATGCTTTTTCTGCATCTATTGAGAGGATCATATGACTCTTGTTCTTTCTTTTGTTAATGTATTGTATCACGTTGATTGATTGACGGATGTTGAACCAACCTTGCAGCCCAGGGATAAATCCCACTTGGTCATGGTGAATAATCCTTTTAATGTACTGTTGGATCCTATTGGCTAGTATTTTGGTGAGAATTTTTGCATCCATGTTCATCAAGGATATTGGTCTGTAATTCTCCTTTTTGATGGGGTCTTTGGTTTTGAGATCAAGGGAATGGTGGCCTGATAAAATGAGTTTGGAAGTTTTCCTTCCATTTCTATTTTTTGGAACAGTTTCAGGAGAATAGGTATTAATTCTTCTTTAAATGTCTGATAGAATTCCCCTGGGAAGCCATCTGGCCTGGGCTTTTGTTTGTTGGGAGATTTTTGATGACTGCTTCAATTTCCTTAGTGGTTATAGGTCTGTTCAGGTTTTTTATTTCTTCCTGGTTCAGTTTTGGTGTTGATACATCTCTAGGAATGCACCCATTTCTTCCAGGTTATCTAATTTGCTGGCATAGAGTTGCTCATAATATGTTCTTAGAATTGTTTGTATTTCTTTGGTGTTGGTTGTAATCTCTCCTCTTTCATTCATGATTTTGTTGATTTGGGTCATTTCTCTTTTCTTTTTGATAAGTCTGGCCAGGGGTTTATCAATCTTGTTAATTCTTTCAAAGAACGAGCTCCTAGTTTCGTTGATCTGTTCTACTGTTCTTTTGGTTTCTATGTCATTGATTTCTGCTCTGATCTTTATCATTTCTCTTCTCCTGCTGGGTTTAGGCTTTATTTGCTGTTCTTTCTCCAGCTTCTTTAGGTGTAGGGTTAGGTCGTGTACTTGAGACCTTTCTTGTTTCTTGAGAAAGGCTTGTATTGCTATATACTTTCCTCTTAGGACTGCCTGTGCTGCATCCCAAAGATTTGGAACAGTTGTGTTGTCATTTTCATTGGTTTCCATGAATTTTTTTAATTCTTCTTTAATTTCCTGGTTGACGCATTCATTCTTTAGGACGATACTCTTTAGCCTCCACGTATTTGAGTTCTTTCTGACTTTCTTCTTGTGTTTGAGTTCTAGTTTCAAAGCATTGTGGTCTGAAAATATGCAGGGAATGATCCCAATCTTTTGGTATTGGTGGAGACCTGATTTGTGACCTAGGATGTGATCAATCCTGGAGAATGTTCCATGGGCACTAGAGAAGAATGCGTATTCCCTTGCTTTGGGATGGAATGTTCTGAATATGTCTGTGAAGTCCACTTGGTCCACTGTGTCAGTTAAAGTCTTTATTTCCTTGTTGATGTTTTGATTAGATGATCTGTCCATTTCAGTCAGGGGGGTGTTAAAGTCCCCCACTATTATTGTATTGTTGTCAATGTGTTTCTTTGCTTTTGTTATTAATTGCCTTATATAATCGGCTACTCCCATGTTAGGGGCATAGATATTTACAACTGTTAGATCTTCTTGTTGGACAGACCCTTTAAGTAGGATATAGTGTCCTTCTTCATCTCTTATTACAGTCTTTGTTTTAAAATCTAATTTGTCTGATATAAGGATTGCCACCCCAGCTTTCTTTTGGTGTCCATTAGCATGGTAAATGGTTTTCCACCCCCTCACTTTCAATCTGGGGGTGTCTTTGGGTCTAAGATGAGTCTCTTGCAGACAGCATATGGATGGGTCTTGTTTTTTAATCCAAACTGATAGCCTGTGTCTTTTGATTAGGGCATTTAGCCCATTTACATTCAGGGTAACTATTGAAAGATATAAATTTAGTGCCATTGTATTGCCTGTAAGGTGTCTGTGTTCCTTTCTGATCTATGCTGCTTTTAGGCTCTCTCTTTGCTTAGAGGACCCCTTTCAATATTTCTTTTAGGGCTGGTTTTGTGTTTGCAAATTCCTTTAGTTTTTGTTTGTCCTGGAAGCTTCTTACTTCTCCTTCTATTTTCAATGACAGTCTTGCTGGATATAGTATTCTTGGCTGCATATTTTTCTCGTTTAGTGCTCTGAAGATATCTTGCCAGTCTTTTCTGGCCTGCCAGGTCTCTGTGGATAGGTCTGTTGCCAGTCTAATGTTTCTACCATTGTAGGTTACATAGCTCTTCCCCCGAGCTGCTTTCAGGATTTTCTCTTTGTCTCTGAGACTCGTAAGTTTTACTATTAGATGTCGGGGTGTTGACCTATTATTATTGATTTTGAGAGGGGTTCTCTGTGCCTCCTGGATTTTGATGCCTGTTTCCTTCCTCACATTAGGGAAGTTCTCTGCTATAATTTGCTTCAATATACCTTCTGCCCCTCTCTCTCTTTCTTCTTCTTCTGGGATCCTAATTATTCTAATATTGTTTCGTCTTATCGTATCGCTTATCTCTCGAATTCTGCCCTCGTGATCCTGTAATTGTTTATCTCTCTTTTTCTCAGCCTCTTTATTTTCCATCATTTGGTCTTCTATTATCACTGATTCTCTCTTCTGCCTCATTTATCCTAGCAGTTAGTGCCCCCATTTTAGATTGCACCTCATCAATAGCCTTTTTGATTTCGACTTGGTTAGATTTTAGTTCTTTTATTTCTCCAGAAAGGGTTTCTCTAATAACTTCCACGCTTTTTTCAAGCCCAGCTAGTATCTTTAAAGTCATGATTCTGAACTCTAGGTCCGACATTGTACTAATGTCCGTATTGAGTTAGGTCCCTGGCAGATGGTACTGCCTCTTGTTCTTTTTGCTGAGGTGATTTTTTTTGTCCTGTCATTTTGTCCAGAGGAGAATAGATGAATGAGAGAACAAAATGCTAAGAGGTTAACAACGTCCCCAGCAAATATACTCTATACAAATCAGAAAAGACCTGAAACCAGGGGAAAAGAAAGAAAAAAGAAAGAGAAAAAGAAAAAGAAAAAGACAAAAACAAACAAAAACAGAACAAAACAAAAAAAAACAGAATATGATCAAATGTGATCAGGCTAGTGCATAGATCAGTGCCACACACTAGATTTTGGGTGTATTTGGTCTGTTAGAAGAAAGTGCCTCCTAAAATTTTAAAGAAGATGGATTTATATATGTACAAAATAAGGGTTGATACAATGAAGGAAGATGACTGTGAAGATGAAAATTATAAAAGGTTTTATAAACGGATTTGATAAGATAAGATGTTGTTTGAAAGAAGAAAGAAGAAGATTTTAAAAAAGAAAAAAGGAAAGAAAAAAAAAGGGAGAGACTGTGATCAGGCAGGAGACTAGAACAAAGCCATACACTAGTGATTTAGGGTATATTTTGATCTGTTAGAAGAAACTGTACCCCAAAATTTTAAAGAGAGAACAACTTATATATATATGCCAAAAATAAGGGTAACTACTATGAAGGGATAAAATATGACTCTAAAAATGAAAAATAAAAAATGTTTTTTTAAAAAAGGGATTGATAAGATGTTGGTTGAAAAAGAGAAAAAGAAAAATAAAAAAAAAAACAGTTAAAAAAATTAACTTTGAAAAACTAATGAATCATGGTAAAAAAGCCATGAATTTTATGTGCAGTATTCCCCTAGCACTGGAGTTCTCCCGTTCTCCTTGATCGGTAAACTTGGTCTTGGCTTGCTGGCTGCTAGTGCTGATCTTCTGGGGGAGGGGCCTGTTGCCGTGGTTCCCAAATGTCTTTGCCGGAGGCAGAATTGCCCCGCCCTTGTGGGTCTGGGCTAAGCAAGCTGCTCGGGTTTGCTCTCAGGAGCTTTTGTTCCCTGCAAGCTCTCGGTACAGCTTTGGAGGACCAGGGTGAAAATGGTGGCCTCCCACTCTCTGCCCGGAGGAGCTGAGAACTCAGGGCCCCGCTCCTCAGTGCGCCCCCAGAGAAAAGCAGTCAATCACTCCCGTCTCCCCAGTCTCCGGCCGCACTCTGTGCTCACCTGGCCTGTGACCGAGCGTTTCTGTATCTGGCACCCGACCCCGTGTGGAGTCTCCAAACCCAGCAGATCCCTGCGGTGCACTCCCGCGCTGCTCCTCCTGGGGGAGGAAGGGGAGTCTCCCAGGCTCTGCCGCTTGTTGGGTCCCTGCTGGAGGCGCAGTGGCCCAACTGGGCCGTGGATCACAGTTTATGGCCACCCCGAGTTGAGAGCCCACGCTTCGGGTCTGTCTCTGCAACTGGCTTCCCCGCTCCGATACCTGGGAGCTCTGCTGCACTCAGGCACCCCCGGTCTTTCTGTGACCCCGAGGGTCCTGAGTCCACACTGTCCCGCGAGGTTTCCACCTCCCACTTAGCCACTGCTGACGTCCCTCAGCAGAACCGACTTCTAAAAGTTCCAATTTTGTGCTCTGCGGCTCTAGCACTTGCCAGAAGCAGCCGGCGGAGGCCCCCACCCCCACCGTCTATCCTCCCGAATATCGCCTCGGATTCACTTCTCCGCACGTCCTACCTTCCAGTACGTGGTCGCTTCTCTGTTCAGAGAGTTGTTGCTACTCTCCTCTTCAATCTCTTGGTGAGTTCGTAGGTGTTCAGAATGGTTTGATCCCTATTTAGCTGAATTCCTGAGACCAGATGAAATCCAGGTCTCCTACTCCCGAAGTAGAGCATTTTACTTAAGATCACCTTGTGCTTAAGGTGCATCATCACCTGCAGAGCTGATATCTGAACCCAAGCATGGCTGACACCAAAGCACAAGGACATTACACCATACTTCATATGTTCAATTAAAAAAATAGATATCCATCTTTACTAGTATGGAAAATTATGATTTGAAATGCTGGGGATTTTTTAACCAATCCAAGGAAGAGCTGTAGAACAGTTTACGAATCAGTTCAAAGGCCAAGAAATTACCTGTCCTTGTTTTAAAAATACAACAGTGGCTTTATATTTTTAAAACAATACCTTTATTTGCATGATCCACCCTTCATATATATTTATAAATTAATACAGATAGCTCAATTCTAGAAAGGAATTCAGAATAGTATCTGGAGAATGAATCTTTACGGCACATGGGGCCATTTTGGAACAAATAATGCATTTAAGTGTTTGTAATTATTAAGTGTGTCCAGGGACAATTGCCATTTCACACAATTGCTCTCTTTATACTATCTTCTAAATGTTGCTAGTCTCATTACTTTAATTATTTTTGTAATTGATTCCTAAATTTTACCGTTTAGGTAATTTAATTAATGATTCCATTGATAACTCCATGTTGTTAAAGTATTTTTAATGAAACCTTTCAGTTTGGGTAAACGAGCTGTGGATTTGAACTTTTTTTGTTGTTGTTGTTAATAATTATGAAATTTGTACCCAGAGTACAAGAATGACCCTTGGGGGATTTTCTGTTATTGTAAAGTAGATAGCATTAAAAGAACACTGAGCATTGATCAAGTGGAACAGTTCTCCAGTGATTAAAGCATCAGTGAAGATAATTCTCTATTCCTCCTCTGATGGCCAAAAAGGAGAGCAAAGATAATTACAGCCCAAGAGTTATCTTAACCATTAATTAGCTTCCTTTTCTAAGCAGGTTTATATCTGGGAGGAGGGGACTGATAGCCATTGTTTTCTTTTTAAAGCATGTATCTGATTGTGTCACCCTTTTGACTAAACCATTTGAATGAATTGCCATTGAACCAAAGACGAGGTTGACAAAGATGAGCTTAGTTACTTTCTAAAGCTCTGCCTAGTCTAGGCCTGCTGCTGACTTCTCTACCCTGATATCCTCTAGTCCTTCTTACCATAGGGATATTTTTCTTTTTAAAGATTTTATTTATTTATTTGAGAGAGAGAGAGAGAGAGTGAGCGAGGCTGAGCACAAGCTGGGGGGAGAGGCGGGGGGGGGGAGAGGCAGAGGGAGAGGGAGAGGCAGACTCCCCACTGAGCAGGGAGCCTGACATGGGGCTCGATCCTAGAACCCTGGGATCATGACTTGAGCCGAAGGCAGATGCTTAACCAACTGAGCCACCCAGGCGCCCCACCACAGGGCTTTTGTATCAATGTTACCTCTGCCTGGAAATCCCTATCTTCCTTTTCTGAGTTACTTTACCCTTTCAAAGTAAAGTTGTCCTTGACTACTCATATAATGCCAGATTTCCTTTTTATTAATCTCTGAACACTATGCATACCTCACTTACAGCAAATCTGAATTATAACTTTACATATGTGTGTAAATTGAGTAAAGTATGTCTCCCTCATTAGACTGTGAGTTTCAGGTGAGCAAAGACCATGTCTGTTTCTACTCACCAATGGTTCCATTTATGTATCATAAAGCACAGACCATTGTGACTATTCAACAGATTAATGTAAATGAGTGAATGAACGAATGAATGAATGAATACATACTAAACTTTTGGACATTCCAAAAACAGTACAGTATAATAAATATAATCTGGTTGAATTGAAGGTTAACACAATGTGTTTTAGAAAACATGGAACATTCATGTTCAAATGATGCCTTTTGACAACTGTCTCATTTGTATAGGGGGCATAACACAAAATGGGACCATTTTGAGTATAAAATGAGTTAATTTTGTCATTGTGCTTTAACCAAATTTAGCTAACTAGTGAAGTGTTGTAAAATAACACTTAAGTAACTTATTGATTGATTCAATAAATATTGAACATATATACATATCAGACTCTGTGCTGTAGGTCCCCTCTACCACCTTGTGCTGGGGATTTTAAAGCAAAATTCTTCAGGACTATCTCCTGCCTTCACAAAGCTTTCCTGATCCTATACTAACTGTAATATCACCATAGCCATGGAAAGACTAAAAAAGAAGTCCACAAGAGCCACCATGAGATCATATAAAACTGTAACACTTTAGATTCGTATGAATTATGTAATATTGTCTTTTATGCCTTTATTTCAGTGAAGAAATTATGGTCATATTTTAACTTAGGGCATCCTGGGGCTCTTTAACTAAGTTGAGATCCACAAATGCTATTATGTCATCATGACCCCACAGTTTTATGTCTGAATTACTTACTAGAAATTTACTTTACATATTATGTGTTATGTTTTGTTTTTCCCCAGTTTCCCTTGACTGAATGACTACCCCTTGATTCAATGACCACTCACTAAATAAAGTGGGAACGTGTTGAGTAATGTGAATCATTTCCAATAGGTTACTAAAAAATGGAGGGAACCAGATTGAAAGTACAAAAATAGCAAACTACACATCATTGGCAACAGTTCAGCATGGAGCCTGAGGTAGCGATCTGCTTATAAAATGGTCAGAGTAGTAGAAGAGAGAAAGTTTAAATGGTAAGAAAGTAATATGCTGAGCGAAATAAGTCAGTCAGAGAAAGATATGTATCATATGACCTCACTGATATAAGGAATTCTTAATCTCAGGAAACAAACTGAGGGTTGCTGGAGTGGTGGGGGGTGGGAGGGATTGGGGTGGCTGGGTGATAGACATTGGGGCGGGTATGTGCTATGGTGAGTGCTGTGAATTGTGGAAGACTGCTGAATCACAGATCTGTACTTTTGAAACAAGTAATACATTATATGTTAAAAAAAAAAAAGAAGAAGATAGTAGGAAGGGAGAAATGAAGTGGGGGGAATTCAGAGGGGGAGACGAACTATGAGAGATTATGGATGCTGAGAAACAAACTGAGCGTTCTAGAGGGGAGGGGGTTGGGGGGATGGGTTAGCCTGGTGATGGGTATTAAAGAGGGCACGTTCTGCATGGAGCACTGGGTGTTATATGCAAACAATGAATCATGGAACACTACATCAAAAACTAATGATGTAATGTACGGTGATTAACATAACATAATAAAATTAAAAAAAAGAAAGTTATAGAATTTGCAGACCATTTTACAAGTAGAACTTTAGCACTCTAGAAAGGGGACTGTTTATAGGATTGATTTTTTATTTTATTTTTTGAACCATAAAGTAATTTTGCACATGAATCCTAAGCTATACTTTTGGGATACTATGGTATTACTATGTAAATATTCAGGCAAAGTACAAGGTAATATCTGAAAACAACATTTACAATGAGACCAAGAAAGAGAAATATTAGCTACTCAATTAATTGTACCAAACATTTAGTGTGTGCCAATTATCCCAACAGCCACTAGACATGCATATTATTTCCCCCGATTTTATGGATGGTAAAATTAAGGCTTAAAGATGATAAGTAATTTGCACAAATAACATGACTAATTATAAAATTACTTATTTCGTACCAGTTTGTCTGAACTAGAATATCACCTCCATGAGAGTGGAAACACTTCCAAGTTCGTATTTCTGAAAAATCCTCAGAACCTAAAACACATCAAAACCAAAATAGGTATTTAATACTATTTTCTGGAATCAATGAGCTTTTTATATATTATAAATAGTTGTGACAAATTATGATCATAAAATAATATAAAATTAAAATAAAAGGGTTGCAGAGCTTTACAAACTCAGTAGTTTTATTTTGATCAATTTTACTCTTTTAAAACTGTGAGCTCAATAACCTTTTTTTAATAGTGTAATTATATCTCAAATTTGTATACATTGTTTGAATTTAATAATTAAAAAATTACTCTATCAAAAACTTTTTTTCTGATTTTATAATTCACAACTATGTTAGCTGAACTCGAAAACAGGTTCATCATCATATTGCTCCTGGTACTTTCATTTTCTTCCATCTATGGGCCTCATTATATTTGTGCTATATCACATTAAGTTATAATGGAGAAAATGGACTAACTTCACTGTGTCTTCAGCAGTGTTTAAACCTTTTAATGTGGGGTTAGTTACTTCCTACCTCCTAGAAAGGTCTTTTCAGCATCAAAAGGTATAGTAATCTGTTCCGCAGTAGGTTGTGTGGTCAGCCCAATTTCTCATCTCTAGACATAGATCCATTGCAAATTTTTAAGGATTAACAACAGGTCAGTAACAGAAGGGCATTAATCTGGACCAGGAAAGTAGTCCAGAGGAGATACAATTAGGACCAAGTCAACATAAAGGCCCTGTGGTAGCTCGAGGGAATTCCTGAGCACTTGGGTTTATCTACTTAAAATAGGTCGTAATAGTCACTATAAAACAACATGAATTCACTCAGTGAAAGTCACTTCACACTAATTCTGCTAAATTGTTTTTTTCACAGTCTTTTCCGAATCAGTTTCTTTAAGGGTATCACTAGATACTATTAAATAAATCAGCCTGTTAGTCATGGAAACAAAGATGGCATGAGAGCTGGATATAAGTTATGGTTGACAGAGCTTGACTGATAACTCTAAGGGATGGAGAGCATTCAGTCTGTCAATGCAGGGGGCAGGGAAGGACTTCTTCAAAAGGTTGTAGGGGTTTATTGTTTAGTTGTCCATTTTAATCCTGTGAATGGCTGGTTTTATTTGAATTCTTTCATGTGTCAGGCACTGTACGAGACAGAGTGAATGCAGGGGCTCAGAATAAGGGAAGGAATAGATCTACTCAATCAGTGGTATTTTTACAGTGTGCATCCAGATCTTTACAAATTCCTTGGTGGTCTTAGCTCTCATGGTGGTCAAAAGTAAGGCCCAGGAGCAGGGCCCCCAATCCAACACTGTACTCCTTTCCAGGGATTTAATTTTTATTTATTTCCTATACTGACTGGCATAAAATTGCAGTTGAAGTTTAAATTCAGTGGACTCAAAAATGTTAGAAAACCACTATAAGAATCATGAGATAAGAATCAAGAATCAATGAGACTTGTAAAATGTGAACAGGGTGAAAGAATGTAACTCAGAATGTGGCAACTTTGATTTAGTAGGCCATGTCCTCACAGATGTTTATTAAGGTAGATATTTTCAGGTTTTCAGATGAGGGAAGGCAGGATCAGAGGCAGTTCATGACTTGTCCAAGGGCAAGGCTGTGTTGTGACAGAGGCGGTCCCAGTCCTCTTCAGATCCATCAGAGACATTTGGGAAATATTAAACAATCTTTCCAGCCAGTGATCTGAGAGGACTACTGCAGCCCCTCCTTCACAGGAGGAGTGTGAAGAATGACAGAGCCTAAAACAAATGTGGTCTCTTCAGTTGTTGGCAGAACACTTGCAACCTTTGTCTGAGATGATACTTAGTAGCAGGAGATGTGAATCAAAGGAAAAGATCTGAATCTTGATCTTATTGTTTATTAATTGAAATAATGTAGAAAAATTACTTCCCTCCTTTAGGCCTCCATTTCCTCATCTATAATGTATAGATAATAACTACCTTATAGGACTATTGTTTGGGCTAAAAGTCAGTAGTCTAGAAGAGCAACCAAAAAAAAAAAAATGCCAGTTTCAGGGTAGTCTCCTTCAATTTTCACTACTACGATAAATATAAATCCCAATGTGGAAGCTCAAAAATGTATTTCATCATCCGCAGATGTGCTCAAAATGTTCTTTGACTCTCCATTTTTAACACTGTTAAATTGAGAGCAATGTAGGTGTCCAACAATGCAGAAATATTTATGTATGTCATTATTTATACTGCTTATTTTCGGTATATGTCCTATTCCTAAAATAGATATTTTCTGTGTCAAAAGAAAGATTTCAAAACTCATAGTTTTATGTCTATAATATAAAAACATATAGGTAAAAATTAATCTTAAAAATTGACCTATGACTTACAGAGTCCAGGGATATCATTCTGAGGAGGCTCAGATTTAAAAATGTATATCCAGGTAAGGACTCACTGGCCAAAGTTAAGTACAGGACCAAGGCCGGAATCTGTGTGGGAAGGGACCATACACAACTGTAGGTACTTGGAAGAAACAGAGAGGGAACTTATTGTTACCATATTTGCAAACAATCTACCACTCAGAAAGGTTAACAATAATAACACATACTTTATAGATTGTTGGAGATTAAGCAAAATAAAGCACAAAAAGATGCTGAGAACAGGACATGACTTGAGGTTAACATTTATTAAGCCCTTATATTTGAGCTCATGTTGATAATGAAACACTTAAGATATTTAAGCTAGAAATAAGAAGACTATAGGAACTGCCTCCATATGTTTAAATTATCTATCTAAAATGTCCTAACCCTCCAAATTTCTGGTTTTGGCACCTAGAAGCATTGAAAGGGAAAAAGCAAATTTTAAATCACTATTGTAAATACATAAAATACTGGAACTGCTATCAAGACAGCCACATAAATGTTTGCTTTAACATGAATTATTTTATTTTTAATACTGTGGTCAAGAGCCTATGCTGGAGACAGAATATGCATAAATGGCTATAGAACTTATCTTCCCTCTTTGGATGAAAATATAATGCAAATTAGAAGGTGATTTTGCAGAAAACCACACTCATTTAGGAGGATGAGGAGAGAATTCATGAAAGGAGGAACATTTAGGACAAGCTGAACCTGGCACTTGCAAATTTCTGTCTCTTCCATCTTTATATACCCATGCCTTTTCACATGAGCAGATGTTTGGAAGCACGAGGTGGGAGGTAGAATAAGGACTAAGTCTTTGGTATTACTGTCCAAGTGAGTTGGGAAAACAAGGAGAATTTCCTATGGAAATGGTAGGAAACAGGATTCTTGTGTAGACACCAATGTGCCTTTTATTTTAAAATTGGAGAAAGAGCAATGAAAGGGAGACTTTTGCTGGGCACTAAACTATTTATGAATAAAGCCAATACCTTTCAATTTTCCCATCTAGAAACTTGAGAGATGTGGTCAAAAGCCAATATGCAGTGCTCCTTTCTGAACGTGAAGCATCAAATTAAATGCAAGCCTCTGGCCTGCAATAATAGAATATTAACATCTGATTCAGACCTACAAAGACTGATCCCTTGGCCAACCTCACTGTGTACTGCAGCTAACGTGCTATGGGCACACAAATTATATTCTGAAGTTTTGGGTTTTGGGGTTCAGTCTTCTTTCTCCTGTCACTTCTACAAACATATCCTCCCTTAACTTCTATTTACTGAAGATGAGCTGGAAATGTTTCTTATGTTTTTGAAAAAAAATAATAAATCAATAACCTCTTTCAATGTTACCTGAATGAATTTTCCTTCGTACCACAAAATGACTAATCACAAAGAACTCATTTGTAATCTGCTAAATAATGAATCCTTTTCATTATGCCCTTGCTCAGAAATGTTTTTAAAAACAAAATGGCACATGGTTTCTGTATTAGGACAATTAATGTTGGAGTTGATAATAAAGCCCTTGGTTGAGGATGGGGGTTGATGTCCAGTTACTAAATAAAATCATAAGTCAGAATTCTCTATTAATTACTATATGAGGAATAATATTAGCAGTATTATTTAGAATTCATAGGTCTTGCTATGCATTATACAATACCTGAAAAATATTTCCCTATGCAAAGCTCCATTAAAATTAATGATGCAAGGCAGCAGCCTCATAAAATTATGCACTCATATTCTCATAAAGAGCAATGGCAATTGTGATCATGTTTACCAGGCAGCTCTGCGGTGTAACTTAAGATACTGTATCTGTGGAGGATTTGCTCAGTGGAGGTCTCTATAGTAAATCTGATACTAAAACTCTCCTTCTGTCCATTAATTTTGCTCCTGATAACAATAAGTCCCCTCCCTCTAACAAGATATACATATGGTCTTATAGCAATCTATAAATTCATTAAGTAATTACTTGAAATAATATTTCAAACTGTTAACGAGTATTAGACCCTTAGTTAAGGAATTATCACAGTTATGGGTAACAACCATGGGTAAGACACCTAAAGCTATACCTCAGCATGAGATATTTTACCTCTCTCCTGTATAAAAAATATGAAACAGTATTTGAATGTTTCTTGTCACTAGTACTATACAAATTCAACTCTAGACTCCCACCAATTATGGAATTTGTGATCTTGAAAGTTGGGAGGATTAATTACTTGTTGTTCATACAATTAGCTTTGAGTTCCTAATTCAGGGCTTAGTGATTTGTAAATATTGGATGGGAAGTGGTCCCCTGAAAAGACCTTTAAGGCCACCCCCACCCCCAGGATAAAGTCCAAGTATCAGGGAGGAAGACGAGTTAATGAAATCATCTCTCCTGGTTGTGTTACTTAAAAAAGAAAAGGAAAACAATACAGCAACAACCAAAAGAGAGCCTTCCATACCTAAAAAGAAACTGTGTAGTTTAATTATTTCACCCATTCCCATCAGGATCTCATGACTGGTTTTGATTAGAACAATTCAAATCAGGACAGCACAATTTTATTTACAACCTGGTGTGTGCCAGACCATGTATTAGACAATGGGGATGCCAAGAAGAAGTATTTTTTTGTTGTTGTTATCAAATAGCTCACATTCTCACAGTGAACCAGGCACAGAGCAGTGTTCTCAAAAGCCTGTTCCTCTATATTTTTCTAGAAACCACGTCTTGTATTTGGTGTCATCTGTAATAACTGTAACTCAAGAGGATTTCCAGATATTCTGCTTGTTCTTTATGAACTTTTGAGTAAGTCTGGATGGTAGCTAAGAAAAACACTCAGATAAACAACTACTAATCAATTTATGAGTATGCCAAAATAAAGTTCTCTATCTTTCTGCTCTACATTTAGTTTATAACTAGAAATATATGATATTGATCATTTTGTTTTACTTATTAATATTTTGTCCCTCCACCATAAAATGGAAATAACTGCTAACTCATAGTGTTGTTTATTTAAGTTGTTATTATCACCTACTGTGTGGTCAAGCACCATGATAGTCTCTAGAATGCATTGGTAATACAAAACTGGTATTTCCCTAGCTTTGTGAAGTACATGCTCTGAAGATTATGCATATGTAAGAGCCTCGCTCCTACATTTTGCTCCCTAACACAAACTTCTAGGAAGAAGAGAGTGAGATGGATTATTCTCACAGGAGACCTGAAATTTTCCACCTTAAGAATCTAGTCTTCTGATAGACACCACAAGAGCATCCATAGCCAATAGAATCTGAAAACACATTCTTCATCTCCAAAAATCCTTGCTGTCTAGGCTCAGTAATCCATAATTTTAAAGTGGCAAAAACTAATGATGTACCATATGTTGGCTAACTGAACATAATAAAAAAAAAAATAAAGTGACCTAAGAAATTCAAATGATCAATGGAGATTTGATATTTTATTTTAAAAAATCTCAAAGGAATTATGCTGAGTGAAAAAAGTCAATCTCATGAAGTTATGTTAGTAGGATTCCATTTGTACAACATTGAAATAACAAATTTTATAGATGGAGGAAAAAGTTAGTGTTGTCAAGTGTTAGGGATAGGGAAGGGGTGGGTGTGGCTACAAAGGCGTAGTACAAAGGAGTCTGGTGGTGGTAAAATAGGTTTGTATCTGGACTGTGTTGAATCATGAATCCACATAATCAACAGGAGCAGTAAAATTGCACAGAAACACACACACACACACACACACACACACACACACACACACATACACAGAGGCAAGTAAAACTGGTAAAAGCTGAATAAGCTCCCTGGACTGTACTAATATTAATTTTCTGGTTTTGATATCATACTCCAGTATTAAAAGGTGTTTCCACTGGGTTTAGTGTACTGAGACCTCTTGTACATTTTCTCAAAAGTTCCCATGAATCATAATTATTCCTTCTAAAGCAAAACATTAAAATAAAGGGGCACCTGGGTGGCTCAGTCGTTAAGCGTCTGCCTTCGGCTCAGGTCATGATCCCAGGGTCCTGGGATCGAGCCCCACATCGGGCTCCCTGCTCCGCGGGAAGCCTGCTTCTCCCTCTCCCACTCCCCCTGCTTGTGTTCCCTCTCTCGCTGTGTCTCTCTCTGTCAAATAAATAAATAAAATCTTTAAAAAAAAACCATTAAAATAAAAATACTCATTTCAGAAAGAACAACAGACAATACAGCAAAAAATATTAAAAATAAAACCTCGTTATTGGTAATTCCTTTGCCTAGGCAACTAAGTAAAATGATGCCTACAATGTCCAGACTGGACATTAATTAAACTATTATATGTATACCTACTCATGCTATAATTCTGAAATTCCCCAGTGCTGTTGACATCTCATAGAATTCATTTATTCAAGTCACAGTCTCCTAATAACTATTCAACTCATACTAATGCTACAGATTAAAATTCTATGGAAAAAATATGCAATTTATGACTCAGTCTCAGACAGATGGTCTGAATGATTATTCCCAAAAGGTTCAACTTTGTGACAAGATCCATTGCTATAGCAAATATATATGGTGTTTCACATCTCACTCAGCTTGACGACGCAAAAACAAATATGGGAAAACCATCCAATATTGAATATATATCTCACGCTTGCCCCTATTAAAAATGGATCTCAACATTCAATGATGTGGGTCTCTTCCTGAATTTGGGATGATAAAGAGAGCTTAATTAATGGCACAAGTAGTGTGAAAATATTGCTGTGTGACGGGAAGCACATGGAGTTTTTAACTGTGCAACCAAAGAACTGGCAGGGATTTCTCGTGTCCACTGCCAGTAGTTCTCTTCCTCTGTTCCTCCAGATTTTGCCAGCTGGAGAGCACAGGCTGCGCTGTCTCCCCGCTTTCCCCCAAGCAGAGAAACTGGCTTTGCTGTGAGACACCCATACAGATTCACATGGAAGAAACTTGCCTGGGTTTCAAGAAATCAGTAATACAGTGCGTTGAAAATTCTTAAAAGCAACATATAGAAATAAAGGAATAAGAATTTGTTATTGACTTATTTAAGCATATTTCCCCTGGTGGTTTGCTCATCAGGAAACAGATCCACTTGCCAGCCACACAGAAGAATTTCATGGTAATGAGTTTTACTACTTAATGTTAATTTTTATCAATAATTTTTCCCATGGTATGTTAATCTTTCTTCAGTATTTGAAACATTTGCTTATCTTCTTCATTAAATGTTTTCTCTTCTGTACTTAGTGACAAAGACACTCCCTAGGAAACTTTTCTAATTTTATGTACCCTCTTACTCAATATCTCTACCCCCTCTCTCTTTTTAAAATTTTGTAATAGTTTTAAATTCAGAGAAGAATTGAGAAGATAGTAGAAAGAGTTCCCATATGCTTGACATTCAGTTTATCCTGTGATTAATATCTTGTATTAGTGTGCTAATTTGTCACAATTAATAAATCATCATCAATACATTATCACTAAATAAAGTTCACGCTTTTTTTCAGTTTGTTTGTACCTAATATCCTGGAGTTCTCTGACCATTAAATTGATTTTTTTTTAAATTTGCAAACATGAAGGATTGCTCTTTGTCCTGTAAAGTTGTATGGGTTCTGATAAAAAAGAGAAAACATTGTGTCATGTTTTCACCATTAAAGGGTCATAGAAATTTCCAAACCCTAGCAATGCCCTGTGCATCACAAATTCAACAGCCTTCCCAAATCCCCTGAAACCAGTGATTTGTTTACTAGCTCTAAAGTGCCACTTTTTCTTGAATATCACAAAAGTAGGATTTTACAGTAGGTAGCCTTTTCAGACTGGCTTCTTTCACAATGGCAAAATGTGATCAAGATTATCCATATTTTGGTGCAGCTTGATGGTTCCTTCCTTTTCATCCCTGAATATTGTTCCATTGTACGGATGCACCAAAGGTTGCTTAACCACTCACCTGTTGAAAGATACTGTATTGTTTCCAGTTTTTGGTGATTAGAGAAAAAGCAGTCATAAATATTCACATGAAGATTTTCGTGTAGACGTAACTTTCCAAATAAGATGATCAAAAACCAATGAGTGTTACTGCTGGATTGTATTGAAAACCATGTTTAGTTGTGCAGGAAACTGTCACACTGTGTCCCACAGTTACTGTGCCACTTTGCATTTCTACCAGTAATGAATGAAGTTCCTGTTGTTCACATCCTCAGCAATTGTTACTGCCATTTTTAGAAATCTTTAGTCATCCAGTAGGTACATAGTGATATCCCATTGTTTCTTTAATTTGCATTTTGTCTAGAAAATATGATGCTGAGCTTCTTTTCATATGCTACTTGCCACCTTTATATTTGCTTTGATGAGGTGATCTTCAGATTGTTCCAATACTTTAAATGGAATATTTGTTTTCTTATTGTGGAGTTTTAAGAGTTCATTGCATTCACTAGAGCCTTTAACATTTTAAACAGATAGTTTAAATTCTTTCTCTGATAACTCCAACTGTATTATATATGAGCCTGCTTCTGATGATTGCTTTGTCTCTTGAGATTTTATTTTTTCTTGCTTTTGGCCTGTCTCTGAGTATTTTTGTTGAAAACTGACATGTTGTATTGAGTAACTGGAACTGAGATACAAAGACATTTTATATATTTATGTTCACCTGGCTAAGAGTTAGGTTTTGTAACTATAGGTACGAGCCTTCAAATCCCTCCAATAACTTGTTTTCCCGTTTCCTGTTTCTTCGGGGTTTCCCTATGTATTCCTCCTCAGACAAAGTCTATGCGTTGAAGCTCTTTCATCTGCAGTCCACTGTTGAAACACTGGATTCCTGTTGTTGTAGTACAACATGCTGGGGGGGGGAGCATTCTACATTTGACTAATTTTTGTCTTTTCATGGAGCTGTGTCTTGAGGTTGTGACCTTAACAAGTATTTTTACATTGGTATACCAGTTTTCTCCTGAGCCACATTCCTTTCCCTGGCTGCAACATCCCCGATCCGTTTTGTTGACTTTCTTATCCCTTTTGACTATGTTTTCTTTTCCCTCTCATTCCATACAAAAACAGTAGCAGTGGCTGAAGAAGGGAAAAGGCTCTTTCTCTAGAGTTTGGAAAAGACTGTGGCAAAGTTTTGTTTGTTTGTTTGATTTCTCCCTGGACAGTACGCCTTTGATATGGAGAAGGTTCTGGACATATTTCACAATAACTTCTCTTCCCATTCCCTCATCCTCCCCAACATCAGAGAATCACCAGGGGATCTTTCTCAGATCTTCACTGTGAGAACCTGGTGGGATTCCTGGAGATAAAAGCTATTAAGATGTAGAAACCTCTAAGAGTGGTGCTAGCATTTTCTCACTCTCAAGAGAGTCCATAGTCATCCTACAGAAATTCATCAAAATTACCACTTAATTGTACCTAGAGTTTATGGTTCCAGTGGCTTCTGCCCAGGGTAGGCAGATCCCCACTGCTTCTCTGGATCTACCTGCCTTTCCAGGTTTTGGTTTGGCTATTTGCCCTGAAACCTCAGTTCTCTGATGGGTGCCAGAAAGATGTTGATTTTCAGTCTACCCATCTTGTTCTAGCTATAAGGACGGGGATGATGACTTCTAAATTCTTTCCATGTTATAGCTGAGACTGGAAACTCTTAACTCTTTTTTCTGGCTTTTTTACTTCTCATTTGATACATGGAACATTAGATACATTACATGGCTTCTCTCCTTATGATATATCCTATCCGATCTAATAGGTTTAACTCTACTACCTGACCAAGTGTCTCCTATAGCTAAATCTTTATTGTTTTCCCACCAAGTGCTCCAGCTTCTGATTTTTAGCTACTTAATAAAAGGATGCACATCAATAAACTCCTGAAGATATCTTCAAATCTAATGTTCAAAACTAGACTCATTTCTGCTACTTCTTCTCAAAACCCTTTCCAAAATTATCATGTGTATTAAACAGAATATGTTTATTCCTGTAACCTATGTTCTGATCCTCACCATCATTTCTGGATATGTGTTACAAAAGGGAAAAGGGAGTCAGTTTACAAACCAGCCCTGTACACTTCTACCATAGTCTCTGTAACAGCTCAACAGGCATTGCAGCTTCTCTACTTCTCTTTGTAATTTCCAATTCCAAACTCCCATTATCCCTAGTTTTAACTCCTAGGAAAGCCCCAAATTAGCTCTTGATCATCTTCAGTTTTCTCTGGTTTCCATAGTCTTTTTCTTTCATGCTGTTTTCAGATTACTTGTATGGTAATGGAGACCGTAAAAGTTTAGAGCAGAAGGAGTGGGCAGAGCTCTGGAATCAAAAGTATTGTAAGTTTGCTCAGAATCTCACTTTTTTAAAATTTCCCTTCCTTCTGCTACCCTTTAAGGATTACATACCTTAAGGCATTTAATTTACATAATACAAAATGCCTGATTTTCCAAATTTTCATCCTTTTTACCTTTATTAGCACTATCCTGCCACCTGAGACAGATCAACACCCCTTTCCCATGTGCAAACTTTACCCTTCTTTACCATCAAGTTCAAATTTCTCCCTACATGATAGCTTCCCATTCAATGAATAAGTTCTCCATAGGAGCATCCATTCAACGATTTATATATTTCCTAAAGCACATATTATTTTGTAACACATTTTTTATTAAGTTTTCTTTCTTCTACTCAGGGGAGCTCCTTGAGAGTAAGGATTATAGTCTCACATCTGTATTACACATACATCTGTTTCATATCTCTGTAGCAGCATCAGTGCACATCGTACATACTCAGAATAACTTCAAAGGTTAAATAGTTGTAGAATAAAATTACACTTTTGTAAACTGAAAACTAAACTTGAAATTATATGAAGTGCCAAATATTAAGTGTGGCACCTGAAATAAAGTGACAACAATGACAACAAAAACAAAATAAAACAAAACCCAGAGATTTTCCAGGCTATGAATGCCTTAGCCAAATTGCCTAAACTTAAGTTATATTTACAATTCAACTTTCAAAATGTTTAGTCATGTTTAATCCTTTGATATGTGAGCAAAATAAGGTGTCAAAATTCTGAAGGTGTTTATGGTGACCATTTCTCTTGAAACTGAATTAAGTATTTGCGGGTCTATAGAAGCAAATATTTTTAGGAACAGTATTGTAGAAGAGAAAGAATATATATCCATAAACTGTGATGAAGTGTTTAAAAACCTTCAAAGAATATCTCTCAATATGAAGAATAAATACGATTCTAGGGAATTCCTGGAAAACAACATCAAGCTTATAAAAAACGGACTGTGACTAAGATTATGGTCTGTGTTTTTCTCATTAACTTGTCTCTATAACATGACTCTGGGAGACTATGTCAGTGAGGTAGGGAGACTTCCTTGCCCATTCTTCAATACAGAAGTGAGAAAAAAACCTAAGAAGATGTACAGTCTTAATTCAGAGTTAGTTTGAATTCTATTTATTCAAGTAGGGTTACTTAAACATGAAAGTATATATTAGTTTATGAAATATGCACCTATAAATAATGGCAACTGATTATCATCAGTGAATCAATCCATTGCTCTGATGTTAGCACATGTCTGAGAACTTTTTCTCAGGGTTAAATAAAATGAAATAATTAAATATTGCTATGGAACATTGAAATGGTGTCATCTGTAGAAACCATCCCCAGAGCAATAACATTCTGCATATCTACCTTAGCCCTAAATTTCTATAAAAGGTAATTAGCTTGTCTAAAGAATTATTCTTTGATGAGAACTACTTGCGTATCAAAAATATTGTATTTTTTACAGTATCTGTAAAATATTACCTTAGTATTAAAAATGCAGGCAGAATTCTGTAGAGCAGAGCTTTAAACAAATTAAGTTAAGCTCATACAAGTTACAGTAAGTATATTAAGGATTCTCAAAGTACATCAGAAGCCTCTGAAGTAGAAAGTTGTGGGTGCTATGGTATAAATGGGCAGAAGAATAACAAACAAAGTTGAATATTCTTGTTCTCATGTCTTAAGTATAAAAGATGACTTCTGCTCGATGCAGGGAGTGCTGAAGCCTGCCAAGGCAAATGCAGATATATGAGGCATTGTGAAATTGCACTCATATATTTTTCTATGCCTATGATTATTTGTTGATTTACTGTTGTCAAACTCTGGTGCTCATTCATTTAATCACAAGTCCCTTCATGACATAATTTAAGGTGATCACTCATGAGAACCTGGGGCCTGAGGAACCACAGTGAGTTAGTGCTCTTGTGGATTCCTTGAGGAGCAATGAATTTCACGACTCAAATGGGTCCAACATGAAAATGAGGTTAGTAGCCAGCGTGCTTGCAGATTTTCAAACACCGACATACATTTTGACAGAATGGGAAAGATTTCTTCTCAAGAGACTTCTGGAACTAGAGTCAGCAGGCTGATGAAACCCAAGAAGACAGTTTCTGAAGGTCTGTGGTCAGAGCATTGGCAAAGGCTATCCCTCTGCCCGTGTGAAGTGGCTTCAGGCATCAGATTCAACTGTCCCCTACCATGTTTCAGAGAGATTGAAAACAGATTCTCACTTCCAAAGTTGAGCTCCAAATACTTGTGAGATTAAATGGATAACTGAGTTGTTATAAAAAAAAAAATGTATCAGGCAGAGAGACTAGCATTTGTTTAAGACTTCTACATTTTTATGTTTACGGTTAGGAAAGGATGGTGTTTCTAAAAACTTGGATAGCATAGCATGACATTTTAGTTGTATTTTTAAGGATCCATGGTGTTTATAATACTCTATTTTTACTGGTTTCAATTATTTTCATCCAAAGTCTAACCTCTCAGCATTGTCAAAGTCTCTTTATGAACCATGGATCCAATGGTAATTGTACCCAACATCTTTGACAGACATTTTTAGGAATTTTTACAAATCCCCTAGCTCACCTCTTAAGAAAAAAATGTTTCACAGAATTTAAAACCCATGGGATACTTGGGACACAATGGATTAGTAAAGTTAAAGTGTTTACATAAGCTTCTCAGAATCTTTAATAAGGGAATACATCTTATTAATGTCCAAGAGGAAAAAAATGAAATACACTTAGGAGACACCACACATTATTCAGAGCTTTGCACAACTAAGTATTCATCTCTTATAGTCCAAAGATATTAAGTCACATTCTTTCCAGCCAATGAACTATCAACCCATTAAATGGGATCATATATGCAAAATCACTTAAAAGGTGCACAATAACTATCAGCCATTATTATATGGAAAAGTTCATTCTTTTGATTTGTTTTTCAAAAACATCTTCAATCTTTCTGATTTCATTGCGTATAATGTAAAATGTATAATCCTTAACTATGGTTTAGTTTTACCTCTCTTTCCACCTCCTTGGGCCTTTCCTCTCTTTCTGTCTTCTTTATATTCATACACATTTCTTTGAGTCCCTACTATACTCCCAATCCTTCCTGAGTTAGGGTCTTTACATTGGCTGCTTTTTCAGCCTAGAGCATTTTATAACCTCTCTTCCTCTCTGCCTGGTTAATCCTTACTGATACCTCCAATCTCAACTCATAGGCCACCTTCTTAGAGAAGTCTTTAAATCTCAGCACCTGACCATATGCCTCAGCCACTTCTCCTTCCTATTATCACACCAGTAAATATAGATATATTTTTTTTCCTTACAAGCGATGGAAGACAAACTTGTGTTCTGTCCATCATTATATTTTTAAAGCCAACATAATAAATGATACATAGTAGCTGCTTTATAAACACTTGTAGAATTAATAAATGACTAAAAATAGAGGTACATTAACTGGTTAGCAATGATATCTAAAATAATTCCAACCCCAAATTAGAGAGAGAGAAATTCATAGACTCTCAAGGCTTAAGGGCTATGAAAGCAAACACTTTACTGATAAAACAATTTTCCCCTATGACAATATTTAAGAGACATTTTTACATTGTAAAAATGCAATGCAAAGCTTTCATTTTAAATTCACTGAAAATCATTTTGGTTCCCTGATAGGTACTTTTTCCAGTGCTTTCAACGTTTGGCACCTTAACGGTCATCTTCCTATATTTTGTCAGCTCTGCTTGTCATCTGCAGGCCAATTTCTGATATATTCCATCCATTTTACTTCTATTAACATTTTTCAAGTGAAATGTCTCCTTATTTGTGATGACTTTGACTCCTCATTTAGTCTTTCAATTTTCTTGCACAAATGCTCAGGGAAATCTCTGTTTTCTATCTGAAAATGCATTTTATCCATTTAGATAAAAATTCCTTTCCATATCTCCCATAGAAAGCACCATATATCCTTTTATCCTGCTTTGGAAGATTTTTTTTTTTTTTTTTTTTTTTTTTTTGCCTTCAATCCTTTTGCCAAAAGAAGTGTAAAGATTCATTTTATCTTGCTTAGGGAGTGACAAAAGACATTCTTAACCCTTCTGAGGTCTGTTTTTGCTGAAATTTACCAGGACATCTATTTACAACCTAAGTTAAAAAAATTATTTGTCCTTATGTGGGAAAAATACCCTAAAGCATCACAATCCAATTCACAAAGTTTTAGATTCCGTTTCTCCAGGGAGCCAACCACTAAGATCTACTTGTGGTGTTTCTATACATGAAAATGGGGAAATAGTTAAAAAACTACCTGGGAATCAGATTGTATGGACACAGCCTCAGGCTCCTACCATCTATCTCTGTTGTATAGACTGGATGGTGCATGTAATTACAGAGAAAATTTTAATAGTGTTTCGCTTTGGCCATGTTCACTGGGAAACTTTAGTGCTTTGATGATTCTTGGTTCTTGGAATGAAATCTGTGCAAGTTCTCCTTCTCACTGCTGGCTAGTATCAAAAGCTTTGTAGATAATTATTAAAGTAAATATTTTGTATTTTAATAAAGAAATACTTTCAGATAAAGTTACTGTATCTTGATTGTAGATAATGTAAAAACCACATTTATTTACAATATAAATCCTAAGGGGAAAACAGAACTCACCCATAATCTATCAATCTACCCACGTTGATCACATCAAAATGACAACTTCTTTTAACCATAAAACTGTATCTCCCTACATTCCAGTCTCCCCTACCCCCTCCAAAGGCCATCTTGTGTATGTGGTTTTGCATGGTTTTTTTTTTTTTTTGAGAATTTTATCTTGTGAACCTTTCTTTATATCAAATATCTCAAAGAATTATGAAATAAAAATGTCAGTGGGCTTCCAAATATCTTAAAGTACACTGTCTCTATCCCTCAACTGCCTCTGCCCCATTTTTTAACCTAATTATTTATGAAATTTAGGAGTCTTTCCCCATTCTCTTTAATCTTTACTAAAATTCTATGAATAGAGAAAAATGGCACTATTTATGAGTTTTCTCTCCACAATTACTGAAATAAATGACATATCAAAGATAATGTGCACACACTGCAGGATAAGTATTCCCAAGTATAAAGTGGAGATCAGCATTCAACATTTGTCAGGTGAAGAAGGTTTTGGAATATGTGGTTACACCTTTGCAGTTTCTAAATACACTTCTAAAATATTAAGCCAGTACTGTCCATTTGAGCTACACTCGAATTTCTAAATTTCTTGGGGTCCACATGTAAAATGTAAAAAGTAACATTAAATATTTTAATAATATTTAATCCAATACACTAAAAATCCTATATTTCAACATGTCATCGATATTAATAATTGAGGGTTTTTTTTGTATTACATCTTTGAAAACCTGTGTGCATTTTACTCATATCTCATTTTGAACTAGGCACAATTCAATTGCTTAAAAGCCACATGTGGCTAGTAGCTATCATAATCGGACAGTGCACACATATTTTTCTTTTATGCAGAAAAAACCGTCCATGGGGAAAAATTGGCTTCTAATTCAGAAATTAAATTTAAGATATGGGAAATCAAACCATTTTTGATACTTCCACAGTTTTCTTCTAAGGAGCAGTCCTTTCTAATCTTCAAGTGTCATGGGTACCAAATGATAGTGACCCTCCAAGTCCAGTTGGATAATTGACAAAAGTAATTTGTCTTTAACACTTACAAACCTGTCGTAGCTTTTTCTTTATAATATTACTCTTTAGATACTTAAAAGAGTTCATTGTGATTATGATTATTTGTTTGTTTATTCATTTATTTATTTATTTATTTATTTATTTATTTATTTTAGAGACAGAGAGAATGTATGTGGAGGTGGGAGGGGCAGAGGTAGAGGAAGAAAGAATGTTTTTTTTTCTCTTTAAATTTTTTATTGTTATGTTAATCACCATACATTACATCATTAGTTTTTGATGTAGTGTTCCATGATTCATTGTTTGTGCATAACACCCAGTGCTCCACGCAGAATGTGCCCTCTTTAATACCCATCACCAAGCTAACCCATCTCCCCACCCCCCTCCCCTCTAGAACGCTCAGAGGAAGAAAGAATCTT
Organism: Callorhinus ursinus; assembly: GCF_003265705.2. Taxonomy (NCBI): domain Eukaryota; kingdom Metazoa; phylum Chordata; class Mammalia; order Carnivora; family Otariidae; genus Callorhinus; species Callorhinus ursinus. The sequence continues at coordinate 11,646,249 of NW_027397099.1, forward strand.
AAGCAGGCTCCATACCCAGCCCAGGGCTCACCACGGAGACCTCATGGAGAATTTATGAAGACCCATCTGGGGCTCAATCTCATCACCCTGAGATCAAGACTTGAGTTGAAATCAAGAGTTGGAACCTTAACCAACTGAGCCACCCAGGCGCCCCGAAGAGTTCATGATTATTAAACACATAGATCACTGCCCAATTTGGCAAATGTTTTGGATTATTAAAACTCTACAGCTCTTTGGGAAAAAAAAAGCCAGAATATTAATTTCAAAGACAATCTAGAATCACCATGGAGTTATGGGAGGTATGTTTAGATCTTTGCCAAAAACTAGGGAAAAACAAACCAATGACACCAAATCTCACCAGCTGCCTATGATTATTTTACTGGAATTTACAAGGATAGAGACAGAAATGGAGGATGAAGAACAGAATGGTTGTGGTTTTCTTTTTTCTTCCTTCTTTAACTGGGGAAGAAAGAGAATTTGAAAACAATTTAATACTAAACCATTATTTAACTGAAGTGTTATTTGTTAGATGCTTTTCAATTTCAACAGCTAACCATACATTTTCTAACCCTTAAAATTTCTGTGATTCTCGTTTTTTTTTCCACTTATAAAATTGTGTTTGCACTTGCTTAGCTGATAGGTTGGCTGAGGAAGAGGGGACATAATAAGATGATAGATTTATACTTATATTTAGTTATATAACTAAGTTCTCTGACCTTTAGTTTTCTTCTCTGTAAAGGGGTATGATCATATTCTTGAATTAATCATTTATTCAGTGCATGAGACTTGAGTCTTTATGTCAGTTAACATCCTGGTTACAGACTAAAACTAAATTCAAAATGTACCCCCTCTGCTCCATTTGTTAACTTATTTTTCTCCCTAAAATCAAGGAGGCTTTTCCCCATTATCTTTATCTATACTTGAAACAAATTAAAAGGGGAAAAAAAAAAAGATACTCTGTCCTGATGCAGGGTTAGATGTTATTTGCTGTGAGGATTTAAAGAGAAGATGCAGTGGAAAACTCTTCTAGACATGCACAATATTGAGCACATGTAAGGATTATTTTTGTAAGAAATGTGTTCTGCCATTTGGAGACCAAGAAAGTGAGTCTGGCCTTCTGTCTTTATCCTCAGTTTGCCTTCCATCGGGCATCCCGAACCAGGAAGCGATGTGTATATTTCAGGCCAGGAGAACAGTGAGCAAGTGATTCCAACTTTCCTGTGTGAGTTTTACATTTTGCAGTCGCTGACACTACACAACTTGGCTGCACCACATGTCTGCTCAAGCTGATCAGTGTTCAGGTCTGATTATTCTAAAAATTTCCTGTTGCGGAAATATCATGTCAATTTCTGTCCTTCTGGGTATAAGATGTATGTGGGGAATTATAACATCACCATTTAAAGCAAGTGTGAGATTCGCTTTCGGAAAAGAAAATTGGTCAGCTTAGAAGGGAATCTCAACCATGTTCTTTGTTGAAGTTGTGTCTCTCTGCAGAGCTTGTTGTTAACACTGCCTCAGTGTGCGGAGACAGCAAGGGGAAACCTGAACACTTGTCTGTATATGTTTACTGTATCGAGTCAATTTGCATTAATAAAGATTTAAAACTAGCAAATTAATCTGTGAGGTGGCTTGTTTGAGTGAAGGCCTTTAAACACCCTCGGGAGAGCTATTTTGAAATCACTGAACGCTTGGCACTATATTTAGAATGTGTGTTGTGTTTCTGAAAACTCAATAGCTGTAATGCACCAGTTTCTGAAGTGAGGACTGCCTCCTTGTGGGATTCCATTGTGAAAAGAAGCGAGAAGGTCCTTGAGTGATAATAACATATCCTCAGTGGTAGAGTGGTTCTCACATGGTCTGCATGTTCAGAATCAAAGACCTCTTGATTTATTCTTTCAACAAATATTTAGTATGCATCTATTATGTGCTGGTTCATATGCTAGACTCTGGGAAGACAGCAGAACCAAAATATATCACCCTGCCCCCACCTAGTTGAATCTGTGTTCTAATAGGTATTCAAATAAATAAAATAATTTTTGACAGTGAGAATTGCAAAGAAGGACTTCAACAGGTGATGTGATAAAATAAGGGGGAGGGAGGCTTTACATTTTACTATTGTAGTGAGAACACATAACATGAAATACACCCTTTTGACATATTTCTAAGTATAGAATACGGTATCCTTAACTGTAGATGTAATGTTGTACAGCAGATCTCTAGAAGTTGTTCATATTGCATAACTGAAAATATATGCCCATTGAACAGTGACTTCTCATTTCCACCTCTAACCTCGGAAACCACCAATCTACTCTCTAAGTTTGACTTTTTTTGGATACCTCATATAAGTAGAATAGTAAAGTATCTGTCCCTCTGTGACTGGCTTGTTACACTAGAGTCTTTATATATTTTTTTAAAGATTTTATTTATTTGACAGAGAGAGACACAGTGAGAGAGGGAACACAAGCAGGGGGAGTGGGAGGGGGAGAAGCAGGCTTCCCGCGGAGCACGGAGCCCAATGCGGGGCTCCATCCCAGGACCCTGGGATCATGACCTGAGCCGAAGGCAGACGCTTAATGCCTGAGCCACCCAGGCGCCCCAGAGTCTTTATATTTTTGATAGGGCCAGTAGATTGAGGTTTTGCTGAAGAGATCTGAGTGTTATTAAGAAACCAGGTAATCAAATGAGAAGCCTGGAAGAGATTTACCAGTAGGGGGCCCACAAATGCAACTGAGGTCAGCAAGTGTTTTGTGTACAGGCATACCTTGGAGATATTGTGGATTCAGTTCCAGACCACCCCAATAAAGCAAATATTGCAATAAAGCAAGTCAAATGAATTTTCTGGTTTCCCAGTGCATCCAAAACTTATGTTTACACTATAATGTAGACTATTATAAAGTGGGCAATAGCATTATGTTTTAAAAAAATGGCAGAACACATTTCTCAGAAAAGATAATCCTCACATGTGTGTATCTGAAAGAGTTCTCCACTGCATCTTTTCACTAAATCCTCATACCAAATAGCACCTAGTCCTATATCAGGACAAAGTGTCATTTTTTAAGGTATATACCTTAATTACAAAATACTGCATTGCTAAAAAAATGCTAACCATCATTTGAGCTTTCAGTGACTCAGAATTGATGAACCCAGATCATGATAACAAGTATAATAATAATGAAGTTTGAAATACTGTGAGAATTATCAACATGTGATACAGAGGCATGAAGTGAGCAAATGCTGTTGGAAAAATGGCACTGATACACTTGCTTGATGCAAGGTTGCTACAAACCTTCAATTTAAAAAACAAAAACAAAACCCTAAAACCCCCACAATACCTGTGAAGCACAATAAAATGAGGTATCCTTGTATTTGATAATCAGATGAGAGATAATCATTTTAGGCCACATCTGAAGTTTAAAATTTAAATAAACATCCAATAAATGGTGATTAAGTGATTTTTTTTTTTTTAGAGCAATTTGCTTCTGGTAGCATCCTTCCATTGATTTGTATTGAATGGTGCGTAGCCAGACAAGAGTGGGAGAGAAAGATGAAGAAGATGTGTACTATACTGGTCCAGATTGGTGACAGTGGCAGCTTGGATTAGGGTAGTTGCAATGAAGGTGGAAGAGACTGGATATTTTCAAAATGTGGTTGGAACAAAGAGATAAAAGAACTGGATGTGGAGGTTAAAGAAAAGAAGGGATTATGATAACTCTGGGTATTGTAATGAGCAATTCAGTAAGTGGTGAGGGAATATCTCAGATGAAGACCACAGGCAAAAGATGCTTGGAGACTAGAAGTAAAATTCTGCATTTTGGACATATTAATTCTGAGACAGTGATTTTATGTTCATCTTCTTACTGGATATCTAAGTCTGGATTGCAGGAAAGACCATAGTCAATGAAGATATAGGACTTGGAGACAATTCATGTTCAATAGAGAAGAACAAGTATCTTGGTAGCTTGGTATCAGTGTCACTTGACCACTCTTGCCCATGTGGGTAGAATTCAGTGCATTATGGGTCCTGAGTGCTTGATAAATATTGAACTATTTATGGGCAAGAGAAGTGCAGAATGAGCCCCACAATTTTCAGGGGACAGCATTGGCAATGATGTGGAATCTCATTAGTAGCAATACATCTACCAAAATTTATATGCAGGCAAGAACCACATCTCTCCCAGCTCTGGCCCAGGACTTGGAACATCATCGTTGCTCAGCAGGTTTTCATGGAATCAACTTCATGAAGGCAGACCAGTCACAGAGAGTGATATTTGAACTATTGACTTTCTTTTCCTGGAGAAGAATTTAGGATTGAAGCCTACTGAAACTAACATGTATTTGTCATTCTCCTTTTCCTTCAATGTCAAATATTATGTGAAGTAACATAAAAGGGTCTGTAAAAGTAACAAGATGAATATTGCTGATTGCAAATATCACGAAAGCCCTTCTACTACACTGATCAGTTAGAGGTTTCTTGAACGTCTCTAGGAAGAGACAGGCTGGTACTTCTGTCAGTGTGTCTATCCCAGAAATATGCCTCTCAGATATTGCAGGTTGCTGCTGAGATTCTCCAGGGGGTTCCAGTTTTCTCAATGCTATTAGTCTTCAGAAACCAAAGTTGAAGGTATTTTTCCTCCTTTAGAGGAGATCCAGCAAAAGTCCAATTGCACCACTGAGACTCAGAGAATACTTGGGGAATCTCTTGCTGTCATTCCAGTTTGTGAGCTTGTTTTATGTACTTATAATCATATTGCATCTTTGAACAAAAACCTCTTCAAATTTAATTATCTACACTATTCACCATGATGGAGCTGGGTTTTTGCTAAATCAAAACATTGCTTTGGATCCTCAGAGAGACTGTTTATTATAACAGAGCAAGGGATTCAAAGGGCACTTGCACTGATCCCTATTCACTCAGGGTGCTCAGTGGAGAGGTTTACAATGCACAGTCACAAGTCTTTGAGTACCTTTGTTCTGAGTTCCCAGAGTTCCTAAGACCACCCTCCACCACCTACCCACCAGGCTAGCAATTATGTCTTCCCTTAACTAATCATGTAGAGGATACTGAAAAATTTCCAAAAGGAGTTTTTACATATTCTGAGAGAAATACTGGAATAAGGTTCCAACAACCAATGAGATTACTTGAGAAAAAGGGCAAACATGGAAATATTCATTCTGGAGTTTTATTTTAAAGGCCCTTTTTATTACATTATTCATTTATTTATTATTTAAAATATTTATTGAGCTCTTACTAAATGTAGGCACTAAGCAAGGAGAATCTTGAGGACCCTAATATTTACTGCAACTTCCTTGCTGCAATTTTCACTTTGAATATAATAGAATGTGCTTATAATTACTTCCATTCCCTAAAAAGAAAACAGCAAGTTCTGTTTCTATTATTATTAGCATGGGAGGCTTATATAAGGGATGCCTTAAAAAAAATCCCACCCAAATACAACAACTGACAGTCTGTGACAATCTAATTGCATTTCTGCCATACCAGAGAAGCTATTTGTTGTCACTAATAATGATGCCATAAATTAACAATCAACTGGAAAGAGACAGTTTTAAATGCAACCTCTTCATAATTTAAAGCAGGTCTTTGGTACTAAACACATTACCAGTACGACTAAGAGTTCTTAGAAAGTAAACGTGTCTCTCCTCCTCACTTTATAGAACACGCTATGATCAAAAGGGGGGATTGCAAGGCAGCAATCCTCTGCAGAAGCACTAATAGTGAGGAAGTGTTGGGTGGCATTACCTTTATTCTTTCTGTGTTGGTGATAGCATTTTCTGTGTCCGGGAGCCCAGGAAGCATTAGAAATGGAGCCGCTCAAGAATGTCTCCTTTGCATGTTTTAAGTGATGCACTGCAGGGCGGTAGCTAAGAACATGGGACTTTTGAAGTCATGTCAGGTTGATTCCAACTGTTCACTTTCTAGAACTATACAGCTCAATGGAGAAACCAGTAGCCATGTGTGGTATTTAAATGTACATGAATTAAAATCAAATAAAATGTAAAAAGTGAATCCCACAGTCATACTAGTCACATTTCAAGTGATCCGATATAGGATATCATCACAGAAAATTCTGCTGATCAGTGTTATTCCAGAGCAGTCATTCGTCACTTCCACTGCTGACATTCTAACTCAACACATCTCCATCACCCATCTGTGCTGGAGAAGTCATCTCTCTTATTCTACTTTTGCTCCCCCATAATTTCTTCTGCAGTCAGAAGTCACTGACACCACTTTAAAACTGAAGTCAGGTCATGCTATCTTCTTCCATAGTTTCTCTTTAGATGAGTAAAACCCAAGCTCATTACTGGGGGCTACCGAAGTTTATATAACGTGGCTCCTACAGATCTTTCTTACCTTATATCCTACCACTCCACATCATATACCCCCAAGCCCTTAATTCTTTCAAGCCACAGTGGCTTCTTTCTGGTCCTTGAAAGCTCCAACCTTTAAAGGTTTTTACCTAGAAGTTCCCATCATAACATATGATTTACTTTGCTGTTCATTTAATCTCAAATTAAGATTAACTTCTCTTAGAAGACCTTGCATGGATACTTCTTTACGTTTTATCATTTTATTTTTTTTACATAGCCTTTACCCCTCCCTGTTAATTTGATTATTAACATATTTTGTTTATTGCTTGTCTTTATCCACTATAATACTATCTCCATGAAATCAGTATTCGAATATCTTTTGTTCTTTTTTTTAAGATTTTTTTAAATTTATTTATTGAGAGAGAGAGAGAATGAGAGATAGAGAGCACGAGAGGGAAGAGGGTCGGAGGGAGAAGCAGACTCCCTGCTGAGCAGGGACCCCCGATGTGGGACTCGATCCCGGGACTCCAGGATCATGACCTGAGCTGAAGGCTGTCGCTTTAACCAACTGAGCCACCCAGGTGCCCCGAATATCTTTTGTTCTGTGCTGAACCCTCAGTGCCTAGCAAATTGCTTGGCATAGATAGCACCTCAATAAATAATTTCAAATGATAGCATTTTAAATGTAGAATACCTCTCTCTGAGCCACTGGAAATTTCAGATGCATTAGATTACTTAATTCTCCCAGTTTCCTTCTGAAGGATGTAATAATAATACCTTTGTTCTTTAGATGAGGAAAGTGCTCAGACAGTATTTAGCACCCTTCACATGTTTAATAAATGGCAGTGTATAGTAATTTCTCTGGACTACTTACCCAATGCAGATACTGGATTGTGAAACAAAATCTGGCAACTGCTTAGGAAGCAGAAGCGGAGTGAACATCAGGAGTAATCTGGTTAATATCTCCTTAACATGAATTACCCACTCCTAGCTTCTACGTCATCTGTCTAATGCCTAAATTATATCTACATGGTCCTGTCACATATCTGCCTAATATGTGACCTGAGTTGAACAGTCCAACCCCAGCCAAGCTAATCACATTGCTTATTCTCAAGAGCAAGTCAGATTTTGAGGTCTAAATCAGAACGATTAAGTAGACAACACTATAGGGATAATAGCGCATGATGAGAAATTGCACTGAATTCTCTAAAGGCTTCTCTCCTTATAAATTTCTAATCTTATATGATTATACATATAGACTTCTATCAGTAGATCAGTTATGTGAGTTAATTTACCTCCTTGAACCACTGCAACTTTTATGTGTGTTAGCTTTTATACACAACTATGAGATGATCAAGCCCATTAGACAGACTATAAGACACACTTAAGTATTTTAAATATCAAAAGAACCTCCTATGTTTGAGTATTTACACATATGAGACACCAAGAGGACCCAACGTGTTTTATAAGGATAAAACATAAATATGTTGAGGATTTGAGTTACAGATCCAATTTTCATGGGTGAAATACATTGATCCACCCATTCAAGCTCCTGAAAGCTCAGTATTCACTTTCTGCTGATTTTATGCATGGAGGAAATTGATTTTGACACCATTAGCTTGACTGACCAAACAAGCTATCCTTCCTCAACGAGTGCACATTCTAAAGAGGAAATGCCAAATCCATCGGTCCATCTAACTCCAACAAGAAATAGGATGGAACTGACCATATTCAGGAGAAGCTAAAGATGGTCTGGCCTGCTGCTTAGAAACAGAAATCAATTCTGTTACATTTTCTCCTAAGGGAGTATTAGCTTTGTAAGATCACCAAGGCAATGCCTCAGACTTTATCAAATTTGTAAGGGCCAGAGAAGGACAGTGACAGTGATGGGGAAGAAACACATACTGGAGAAGAAATTAAGGGACTGGTGGCTGGGTTTTTTTTTGTTGTTGTTGTACCTAGGGGATGTGTTATTTAATTATCACAAACTATCCTCCCCAAACTGTCTTTATCTCATGATTCTGTATTTGGCCTAACTCCACCTGATACTCTCCATATCCCTAATCCCACAATCTGTCCACCATTTATCAGACATATCATACATTTTTCCACCTCTCTACTCAGGCAAAACCTTCTGCTTGAATATTTTATTTCTACATTAATGGTTAAGGAAAGCCTGGGAGGTGCATCAGATTTCAATATTTAGAGAAGTGGAAGGAGAGAGGTGTTTTCTGTCCCACAACATGAAAATTAGTAACCCTTCCTCTAGCTTTCTCAGTAGTATGACAATTCTCTTCTAGGATCTCCTTAATTTACCAACAGTGATTGAGTGACTACTGTGATATTAAACCCTTATGGTTACCAGTGAAACAATCTGTTTTACTTATAGGAGTTTATAAGCTTCTTAAGGTCATGGAGTACATCTAACTCATTTTTTTAATTGCCCAGATGTTCTAGAGCTATTCCATAAACATATTAGAAGGTCAATGTCTATTAAATAAACAAAAGCATGATCCATCAGCTTCAAAGTGAATAGCCAGAAGGAACCCAAGAAACCTCTTGACAGAAAATGAACAGCTCAAATCCACTGCAAACTGTGGCCAAAACACATGCCTCACTTTCAGAAATACTGAATCTGTGTCATACTTTTGGACAAATCTCAGGCATCAAGAAAAGAAGCACCATATGACATCTCCCCTGGAGCTTTAAGCAAAGGCAAATTGATTTGAGTGCCTGGCCAAATAGGGGCATTCCTGTGGGGTAGGAGGGGCTGAGGACTTTTGAGAAGATTTTGATCAGCAGGAAATTGTCCTCAGGAAGGGACACAGGGAGGAGACAATATTTGTTAGGCAGCTTATGGATGGATGGGCAGCCAAATGGCTTGATGGGATAAGAAGGAATAGTTCTAAATCCACTTCCCTTGCCCTTGTCAAAAAATATTTTCCCATCTATGTGACAGGACTGGGCTACTGTCCAGTACTTTGGTTTACCAGACTATACTCTTTATTCCTGAATGGAAAAGATATAAATGCTAAGACTGGAATTACATTTATTATGTTGATGTAGCTATAAATATAGACAGAGATTGATACAAGTATTTCTATTGATACAGACACAGATATTGTCTGATTACCTATAGACCAGTGATCAGTATACACTGGGGCGCATCAGAATCATTTGTAGAGTTTTCAATATGGATATCAACTGATAACTGAGACCTGAAGTCCATAAAATCAGCATTCTGAAGAAGCATCTCATGTAACTACTGTGTAAAATCTTGGGAACCCTTGAAACATGGGTCCATTGAGATGACTGCAGTTCTCTTTTCCCATTTCTCTCTTAAAATGGTGTTTGCAACCAAATAAGTCCCCTAAGAAGAAATGATTACCTCATTTTTAGGTGTTTTACACCTTTTTAGAGCAAAAACATTATATTGTAGAGTTTACTCTCACTATTTTGCATGGATAAAAGGAATTATGTAGTGAGGCGAGGATTTATTTGCAGATTAAAACAAGAAACAAATGCCAAAATTATTATTGTTGGGATAATCCTCATTCTTTAGAATCTTAAACCTGTCCATTAGGATAACAATGATTTCTTTTTTATTTAAGATAAAAATAATATTTGGGCACCTGGGTGGCTCAGATGGTTAAGCACCTGCCTTCGGCTCAGGTCATGATCCCGGGGTCCTGGGATCAAGCACGGCATCAGGTTCCCTGCTCAGAGGGGAGCCTGCTTCTCCCTCTGCCTCTCTCTTTCTCTCTCCGTCTCTTATGAATAAATAAAATCTTTAAAAAAAATAAAAATAATATTTGTTTTTTCTTATTTGCAGAGAGTGAGTGGGTTAGTTCAATTGTTGGAAAGGTCATTGCACATTTTAAAGGATGTAATATAAAAATATTTCAAGATCTAGGAATATTAAGATTTTAAGGGAGATAAGACAGAAGAGAAGTAATATTCATTAGTCACTACCAATCAAGTTCATGTAGAAAAACCTGCATAAACTGAAGAACTACGGAAAAATTATTACACTCATTTTGCATATTAAGACAAATCTGCAGAAAACCATTTTAACATGACTTTAGATTTATTAAATAACAAAAATTCAACTGAGTACATTCGAAGATCTAATTGGCTTTATCAACCCATTCATGAATCAGGCAGCATCCCATCTAGCAAGTAAAGGATGATCCACAATGCTAAACAAAAACAAAACAAAACAAAAAGGTTTTTAACTGCAGAGAGAGGGCTTAAAAAAATAAAAAGCAAGGGATTTAATAACAAGGAATTCGTTGTTTGGCAAGACTGCTGCCCTCCTGAGGGGAGCGGAAGGATTCTATTGGTAAATTTCCTAGTATTGACTAGGACATTCCATATTGACTGGTTAAAGGTTATATTCCCAAGAGGTTGAAACTATAGTTAGGTTAGGTATTAAGTCTTGGTTTGCCAGACTTGGCATAAGTGAACCATTTTGGGCCTATGGTTTTCTTTTTAGCATATTTCAACTGACAATTATCGAATATGTCTTTTTTTTTAAAGACTTTATTTATTCACTGAGATAGAGCAAGAAAGAGCACAAGCAGGGGTGGGGGAGGGTAGGGAGAAGGAGAGGGAGAAGTAGACTCCCTGCTGAGCAGAGAGCTGGACTTAGGGCTTGATCCCAGGACCCAAGGCTCAAAGGCAGATGCTTAACTGACTGAGCCACCCAGGCACCCCTATTGAGTATGTCTTATGTGTTAGGTGCATTTTATAACATGGCAGGCAGGCTCTAAAATGGACTAATAATCCCCATATCAGGGAATCCATGCCCCTGCATGATGTTCTCCCTTTAAGTGGGTCCTGGATTTAGTGACACTTACTTCTCATGAATAGAACTAATTGTGGTCATTCCGATGTTCATGCAACATGTACTTCCTTGGTTTTATTTTGGACCATTTTCTGATCACTCTTGAACAGACAATTCGCTTAAGACGAGGTGCTAATATATTGTACAGCTGCTTCAAGCAACCTGCTGCTTTGGCTGCAGCTGGGAACAACTAACTTTCCCAGCAAGTTCTGATTAGCATTTTGATCTTGACAAGCACTTTTCTCTCTGAATGCCAATGTAGGAGTGATTGTTGTCACTGCGGCACTTTAGGCTTCTACTGTATGCCTACTCTGTAGTTTGCCCCAACGTATTAAAAACACAATCCGCGACTGACACACTCCCAATGTAAGCCATTTCCCCTGATTTCCAGGCACGTGAGCCTTTTGAGGGGAAATAATCCCATGCCGACTGCGCTCACTATGGATTTGCAAAGTTATCTGGGGTTGGAACTGGTGTTTTTGAGTCGCTTTTTAAATATTAGTACTTATGATATATGAGCCTCTTTTATACCTACCTGACACAATTTGTGAGGATTATTTTACCTTCTCATCCCTCAGTTTTTTATTTATGAAATGGAGAGAATAATTTGCCTGTGTGTATAGAGTACTGATCTAAGTTTATCTGACTCATTTCTAAGATGGGAAGAAATAATCTCACTATTTTTTCCTCTGACCTGTGAAATGCAGCAATGCACAGCACTGAGCCAACATATTGTGAGCACTCACTGCATATTTTCCTCCTTTCTTTTAAAGAGATGATAAGAAGGGGCGGAGCAAGATGGCGGAGGAGTAGGAGACCTAGATTTCGTCTGGTCTCAGGAATTCAGCTGAATAGGGATCAAACCATTCTGAACACCTACGAACTCAACAGGAGATCGAACAGGAGAGTAGCAACAACTCTCTGAACAGAGAAGCGACCACTTACTGGAAGGTAGGGCATG
>NW_027397099.1:11663382-11726981 GCF_003265705.2 Callorhinus ursinus
ACAAACAATGAATCATGGAACACTACATCAAAAACTAATGATGTAATGTATGGTGATTAACATAAAATAAAAAAATTTAAAGATTAAAATAAGTAAATAAAATCTTTAAAAAAAAAAAAAGAGATGATAAGAAGTGATCAATGTATTTGTCCCAGGAATGCAAACATATTTTATAATTTCCCTTCTTTCAGGGCTTTAGCACTCTGAAGAAATTATAATTTCAAAGAATTCCACTAAATTCTATTTGGGTTATGAGGAAGTCTACTTCAACTTTCCATAAATAATTCCAATCTACTGTTAAATGAGTCTCACCAAAATGAGTATCTGGGTGTGTGGCATATTGAGTGATTGCTGTTGGCAAACGGGGTTGAGGAAAATTACTAGAAAGGCTATGATCCCAAGGCTGCTCTTTAAAATAGACCTCTCTTCTCATTGAGTGGCATAATAGCCATTATTTATTGAGAACTCACCAAGCCTAGGATACTTTATCTCTGGTTCTCACACCCACTCTTGCAGATAACATATAGTTTCTCAGACTACAAAATGGTGATGAGGATTTAGATAAATGTCCCAAGGTCACAGATGATCAGTAGTACTTAGGACATAAAAAATAGTTTGTTTTTCTTTTCCTGAATCTCTACACAGAATCCTTGTTCATTATCTGCATCTGGCTATTATTAGTAGTATTAATAGTACTAATCAGAAAGGATGAAGTCAGAATGGAGAATAAAATAACAACAATAAAAAATGAAACCAAGAGTAAATTCCAATGAAGTAGAAGGATAAACAGTGTTATGTTCATGAGTGAATCTGATAGAGGAGTTCCAGAATAAATAAACAGATAGATCAACCAACCAACCAACCAACCTTCCTCTAGAAGGTATAGATAGTAAGAATCACAATCCTAAGTGCTTACTGGAGTAGGCACTTTTCCATTAGGAAAGTAGGTACTTTTCTAATCCTTGTTGCAAGGATTGTGCGAGATCACCTGTACTAAATTTTGTCTTTATGTCTATTTTATGTTAGAAGCATCTAAGGTTAGAGAAGCCATGTAACTTGCCAAAGGCACGCAATGAGAAATCAAAGGGACATATATTTGCCAAATAGTCTGACTTCCAGGACGTCATCTTAATCACTCAGCAAATACTGTTTCCTATCAAATGCTGACATTTGTTATCCAAGGAATACATGGGTTGAGACTTGATATTACAGTAAATGACCCAGAAAAAGAAAGAGAAACTTTTATCAAAGATGAAGGGAAAGCCTTTATATATAAGCCATATATATACATATGTATATATATATATATAAAGGAAAGCCTTATTATATAATCAAAGGGTCTGCTATGCACGTTGAGTGTTTTACTGAAAACAAACTACCCTTTTTTTTCTTACAAACAAAACATGGTGATGAACTATGCTTAGCATGTCAACACAAGAGAAAACTTTAAATATATTTAATTCCAGGTGGAAACATGGTGCATTAAAAAAATCAATAAATTATAATTCATAGACTTAATAAATAATAATAAATAAATGATCAACACAAGACATAATGCAGGTTCAAGGTAATTGTTTTTTCCCTAGATTTCAATACCTTTAGTCAAATTCTGTACTAATTTAATCAATTGTATTGGTCAGTGGCAATGGAGTACACATAACATACACTTAGGATGACAAGAGAAGGAAAAAACGTAATGTGATCATGGCTTGGACAGATCACACTGAAAGAAGGCCTGATCTGAACCTTTATAATTATCCTTTATTTGACACAGGTAGTATTGGTTAGGTAACTATATCAATGGTTTCTACTTTGCTAGTTATCTAAATTATGGCTATTGAGTTGCCATTACCCTGTGGTTGGGAATCATGATAGCTTAAAGTCACCATTTTCAGCCAGTATGGCACTGTAGAGAGTATGCTGGGTTTGAAATCAAAAGATATGTTTTTGAATCCTATAACTACTTTGACTATGTGTGTGGTTGTCAGATAAAATGCAGAATCCCAGTTAAATTTGAACCTTAGATAAACATAAGATACTATTTTTTGTTTGTTTTGGCATAGAAATATTGCAAATATGGGTATGGGACATGCTTACACCAGAAATTACTCATTATTTATCTGAAATTTAAATTTAAATGGGCATCCTCTGTTTTTAATTGCCAAGTGTGAGTTTGAGAAAGTTCTTGGACTAAAATTTACCTATTGAATATTGTAGATTAAATAATTATTTCTTGCCTACCTAAGAGGCTTGATGAGAGAATCAAGCATTGGATCAACTTCCACCATTCATGTCAGTGACTGTGTCAACAACTTTTGAACTTATTTAAACAAAACTAATATTGCATTACATTAAATAATGCATTAAACAATCCTTGCCCTTGAGTATGACATTCTTCGTCCTATTGATATAATCTTCCATTTAATTTACATAAATGTTTCTATACTGTTCACTTGCATATTATTCTTAGATGTAAGTGTATTAAAGAATAAAAATTGGGGTGGAGGGATACTCACATTTTATGAATGGCAAATGCCAATGGGTATAAGGGGTGATGGTAGATCAAAGTATCTCTACCACTGAACAAGATTCCTTGCACAGAGGAAGTGCTTTGTAGAAATTTGTTTTGTGATGTACATTTATATGAGTAAAAATAAATGCATCAACTAAGAGAGATCTCAGGAGATATCTGTTCAATGATGTGGATATTAGCTGTTACCTGGTTAATTCAAGCCTATACACAGAGTGAAAAATAGTGGTCCCAAACCAAATAGGCTGAATTACCTTAGTATTTCTACTAAAATATGGGCAAAAAAGAGTAAGTTGAAAAAAATCAGTCAATTTGAGGTCCTGAGTCATCTAAACTCAGAAGTATTAGCAAACCCTAGCATATTGCTTATACATTTAGATGAGAGGAACAAGACATATTCAATTCAACTTTACGTTAGGATCCAATTGGTCCATATTTATATAAATAGAGCTAACAGATGGTGCAGGTGTTGGCAAAATATTAAATGGTCTCTGACATGCATTTCTATCTCAGTTGTCATTGGAATCCTGGGTCTCTGTCCAATTCCAATTTCTAGTGGTCACAATTAAATCCTAAAATTCTATTAGCCTGAACTATTTTGCACAAACTTTAGATTTAATTGTCAAGATTTTTTTGTGGAAAAATGCGGAAGTCAATAACATTTTGAATATTGTAGAACAGCAAGAGCCAAACTGATAATACAAGTTTAAGTCAGTTTTCCAGTGGACCTAGCAAAAATTTAAGTAATTGAATTTTACTGTTCTTTTGATGAGTGGCTTCTATGTTTCAAACTTGCTTGTCAGCTGAAATTTATTTTCTGAGTAAGGCAAAAGACCAAAAAAGTGTTATTCATTGCTTATAACCATTTGAACGTTTTTCAAGCATATTTGTAAAACTACAGAGCTAATTCAATAATTTATTGAAATGATCATAAACATTTAGCAAATCATGCACTGCGTTCAATCCTGATATATGCTAGACTTCCTGTTTTCACGAGTCAGCAGCTTTCTAACTACAACTATTTGAATTTCAAATGATAAATTTATATCTACCACTGCCCTAGAATGCATAAAAAATGATAAGAGGGCACCCTTTAGAGAAATTTCAAAAGAACTGTGCATTTCATAATTTGATATATGTAACATAATCCATTATACGCCAGGGTTTACGTTGTGCCAGCAAATGTAGAAGGGAATGCAGACTCCTGTCTGTGCCCAGCACAAGGCAACACAACACGTTTCCTTGAGTTATGAACCACCGGCTCCCTGGTATGCAGTGCTCTCTATCCTTTGTTGGAAGGGGTGCATATGTAACACACCGAAAGGCTCTGTGGGCTTAATTACTACGTTAGACTTTGGCAGAATGAGAAAGAACAGATGCCAAGCAAAGTGAGAAAAAGAACTCTGTAGTCAACTCCACAGAGCTAGAGAATCCATAGGAACATTAGTCCCCAACCAGAAGTCTATATCTTCTGTACTTTGGGATGCCTTCTTTCCATTTGTTTCTCTTACCAAGCCCATTACCTTCTTCTATACATCTGACCCCAAAGTAATTACTATCTTATTTGAATTTTCATTGAACTTTCCCTGTCAAGGTCCAATAACAAAGGCAAGTACCAACAGATACTGTGAAAAGGATGATTTTTTAGCTCGGCTAAATATGAAAATTCTCAAGGACAGGGATTTGTTGTCATTAGCATAGCAACCCAAGTACTTTTCCAAAGACTAGAATAATGGCAGGGGTTGATAATCATGTGATAGTAGCTTATGGGGACACAGATATGGGGCTTTAAATCCCAGCTACCTACACATGTTGTGTGTGATCAAGTTAACTGAAATCCCCTGAGTTTTACTATGATTGTGTGAAAGAAAAATATGAAATGGTAGACATCATGAGATTACAAAAAAATAATCTGATGAGAACATGTGGCACATTAATCAAATGTTAGTGCTCATACGGTTTACCCATCTCCTGCATTTCTTATGTCCATAAATGCAATTGCTGTGATTGTTTACTTAGACTCTACCTCTGTATCACAATCAACTAAGAATTCATGGCCTTGAGACTTGGGGCTTTTGATTTTAAACTACTAGTTTATGAAGGGATCTTGGATTAGATTATATAAATCCTACTTACTTTATTTTTTTTAAAGATTTTATTTATTTATTTGACAGAGAGAGAGAGAGCACAAGTAGGCAGAGAGGCAGGCAGGCAGAGGGAGAGGGAGTGGGAGAAGCAGGCTCCCTGATGAGCACGGAGCCCGATGTGGGCCTCAATCCCAGGACACTGGGATCATGACCTGAGCCGAAGGCAGATGCTTAACCGACTGAGCGACCCAGGCGCCCCTCCTACTTTTTTTACTGATGAACATGCAGGCCAGGTAGATTAAGAGCTCTGTCCAAGGCCACACAGTAAATGTGGAGTCTAAAACTCTATCTGTAATGCACCACTTATTTTTTCTATATAGGTAATTGCTCAAGGAAAAAATCCCTATAATCTATTCCAACCCTCAGATCAAATGATAATGAAGCCAAATGCCTGGCACCATGAGTAACAAAACTGTCCCACATAACTTTGTAAAATTATTTATATATGGGAAATTTAAAAAAATACAAATATTTATTGAGTTTTATGCAAACTCATAAGTATTCTATATTGTATTTCATAATCAGCTAATCACATGAAACATTCTATATAACTGACCTGTACTGCAGTGGCAAAAACTAAAGTCAACAAATTAGACACCATATACGAACACCTAGCACAGTGCTTAAAAATTAATAGGCATTCAAGAGTTCTTCGTCAGATCGAGTCTTTACTTTTCTTCCTTCTTGGTTAAAAAAAACAGCAAAAACAACCAGAAAGTAAACATTCGAAGAGAATAGAAACCATCAAAACAAAAAATATTCAGAAATGGCTGCTACTGTAAGGAAGCTGAATTGGAAAGGAAGGGCAGAGGCTGACCTTTGTTTGGATTTCATCTGTGCATGCACCAGTAATTTAGAAGCCGTGTGAGGCTGACGCGCCATGCAGTCTGTTTCAGGGTTAAGGCATCCTGTGTGGAGGATGCATATTCTTCTTGACTGTTCTGGTGGTTTCTTTTTCTCACTTTGCCAAACCTGCCCTTACCCACCCACAAAAGAAGCCTACTAAGCATGAACACAGAAAGGAGAATTTCCCTAGATTTGGAGCATTCGAGAGAGGTGAAAAGAATCACAGTGACTATGTTGGAGAGAAGCGGTTCCACATGGGTATAAGCACTAAGTGGAAAAAGACAAATTTGTTGCAGAATAGACAAATGTAGACAGTTGGCCCCGATAGCATTCAAACCACAGTCACCATTTGCTGTCCCCAGAATTTGCCAAAAATTCCATCTCTTCCTCCACCAACATTTTTTGTTTCTTTTCCCCTTTATAAATACCTTATGTTGTGGAAGGCGAGATGATTAGTATTTGAAACTATCAACGACTCTTTAAAATGCAGCTGAAAGACAGTTAGGTTTTCCTGTGAGGACACTGGCTTCACAGTTTAGAAGTGTAAATAGGTCTCACTAATTAGAGTACCTGATATCCCCCCACCCACTTCTTAAAAAAAAAAAAAAAGCCTCTGACATGAATGTGCTTATGCCCTCAGGCAAACGCACTAAGCGTACTTGGGAGTCTGCGGCCAGGGCCTCCCCATCTGCTGCAGCCATCACATGCTGGCCTGTGGAGCCCACTGCCTTCAGGGCCTCTCAGGGGGGCTGTCCGCTGGAACTTTCGCTCTGGAACTGTCAGCTAGTGAGACACTCTGTGGCTACCTTTGACCTCTGTCCCTAATCCACTCTGACACATTCCAGGCTGTCGCACTGGATCATTCTATCTGGTTCATTGCACACCATTCAAGCTAACAATCAGCATGTCCTTTTTCCCATCTGTGTGTTCTAGTTTAGGCTGGGTCAGGAGAGATGTCACTGTTTCTCTACCTCACTCCTGACAGCTCTCTGATTTTCAGCATTTAACTTTATAAACACTAACTTGCAAAGACCTGAAGTCAAGTGACAGATCTATTGGTAAATTCAGCATTATGAGAGTATTTTTGCTTATTGGCTTAGAAGGGCACTGGAATGTTCGTTCCCACAGAGCCATCTTTCTCTCATCTAACCACCTTTTCTACCTTCCTAAGCATTACAAATAATTGATGTTATTATGATTATCTATTCTTCAAGGCTCATTTCCAATGCCACCTGTTTTGAAAAACTTTCCCCAATTGCCCCACAGCAAACGATCAATCACTCCTTTGTCAACTCTAAACATGTTAACTCTATATATCTCCTTTATATAATCCTCCCAAAGAAATACAAGAATTGACTTACTTAGTATATTCTCTATTTCAGGCATCTCATTAGGTACCAGAAATAAGGTGGTGAAAAGTAATCTGATTGAACTCTTAGTCTGCAAGGGGGCCCATGTTATAACACACAATTAAGACAGAAAAGTATAAAGGAAATAAAACAATTTTAAGGAGAGAATTATTATTTATTCCATAGGGGATAAGGAAAAGCCACATAGAAGGAAGGCAGTAATAACAAGAACAACAAGACTTGAGTTTGAATTCTCATTCCAACAGCTACTAGATACTCAGTCTTGAGCAAGGCATTCAATATATTTGGCCTCATGTGTACCCAAAATGGTGACAGTAATGACTAACCACCATCCACATTCTGAGGGTTAAATGCCATAATTAAAAAGATAATGTGTATCAAGCATTTAGCACCACAACTAAAACTTAAATAGTAGATGCTTCACTCATATTGGGGAAAAAGGGCTGCACCAAAGTACAAAATGAAGACACTATCAATAACTGTTGTAGTGTGGACAGCCCATAAATATGTTGACTAAATCAATGACACTGGCATCAGTAGATTCAAAGTGGATGAAATTAAGTGGCTATGGAACTTATGAAAAGTAGTCTGAACAGAAGAACGTTTCCTGTCTCACTTCAGTATCTCCACTTCCATTCATTAGTGTGAATGGAAGACCTCAGTTCCATACCACAAGAATCCTCGTGTGTGTGCGCGCGCATGTGTGTGTGTGTGTGTGTGTGTGTGTGTGTGTGTGTGTGTGTGTGTATGGTATGCGGGGTTTCTCACAATAAAGGTAGTGACTAAAATCCAGGATGCTCCCTTGGGGTATATGGGTGTATGTGGTAGATAGTGGTGGTAGTGGGGTGGTGGGATGTCTAGATGATGCTGTTCTGACATCTGGCATGAGATAATTTTCTCCCATTTTATTAGAGCTCTTTCTTGTATTCTGGTATAATTTTCCTGATAAAGAGCTATATTTTTGTTTTAATTCTATTTTCAGATGAAGAAGGAGCTGAAGAAATTATCTTGCTGGTAAGAAAAATGCAGTGTTCAAGGCCACCCACTTTCCAATGCCAGCTGGATTCACAATTGTGGGGTTGAGAGAAGTCAAAAGAATTTTGACTTCTTGTGATCCAGGTTTTTGGTCAGATCATGGTAACCAAGGAAAGATGAATAAATATCTGGCCTACCTTTTAAATAAATTCTGACATACAGACTCTTTTCTTCTTGCAGAATGATGATTTGGGGAGGAGGAACAATGGAATTCTTTCCTTTTAATTTAATTAAATTAAATATTCTTTTTTGAATTCTCTTCTTTTTTATTCCATTCTGTAAAGCAAGGATTTAATCCTCTTTGTCTTCAGCCTAACTTGTGTCATAATACATAATAGTATAAGGGAAAGAATATTTGAGAGAAGCACTTTATAAATCTAAACTTTAGATAACTAAATTTTCTTTGAAAGAAAGCAGTGGGGCCTTGGAACAAAGTTCTGGCATCACACAAATTTTCATCTCCTGGATCTAGCTGTCACTTTTGGCCAAGCCATTTAAACTCTTGGCATCACATATGTTTACCTATAAAAAGGGACTAGTAACACTTGCCTTATAGTGTTGGTCTGAGGTTTATAATCAGGACTTGAAACATTTTGATATCTTGAGTGTTTCTTCTTGTGTTCTTGCTCTCAAATCAGTGCTACCACACCTAGTCTATGGGTAACCTGGGGCACACAACCACAGTATGATAGAATAGGAAGAGTGGCAAAGAATGTGGAGCAATGAGCCCGAAGACCTAGCACACCAACTGTCTCTTATTTTGGGTGGCATACAAAGGTCTTACTGAGAAGTGATTTTTAAGCTGAGGATAAATAACATTTTGAGGCATAGCATTCTAGGGATGGTAAACAGTTGGTAAATTGGACCTAAATGGGAGCTTGCTATAATGAAGACAAAGAAGGCCAGTATGGTCAAAACTTTGAGAGGTCTGGTGATGTGGACTCCAGCAAAGAAGCTACATTAAAACAAAACAAAAATAAACAAAACAAAACAAAAAAAACCCAGCCACAGTTGGAGTAACCACCTGGTGACATTTAGGATAATCCACTGATCATTTCCAAGATCGATTTGTCTTCCATATAGGCCAGATTGCATGGGGAATAGATGTGATGGGAATCACTGCCCCTGGATCTTTTGAGTTCTTGATTGTGGGTCTAATCCATGTAATTCTTCCAGAAATGCACAAATGCTTTGGCTTTACCATTAAAATAGAAAAATGCAGTACTAGAGGCTTTAACTTGCCCCTTCCTAGACATTAGTGTGAAGATTTTGCCAGTTGCATTTCAATTATGCATTTCAGAGCTTGGGAAACAGCCATGGAATGGGTTCTGTGACATATCCAAACTCACCATGGAATGGAACAGAACCTAAACTTTATTATAATCACTTGACCTCTAACCATGGAGTCTCCTGGTGAACCACACTAGTATTTTGGGTCTTCACAATTGAGTAACAGTTAAAATCAATGTCAGTAATCTTTGAAAAGACTGGTCATTCTCTCTTTCCCAATGCACACTTACTTTTGGAACTGGTCACAGGATCCTTTGGTAAAAGCCAGGAGGAATATCTTCAGTACAAAATTTTGGTGGTAAGACGATGCAGCCTCTGTTCCTCCATGCTAGGGGTTCTGAGTCTGTGAACTGGTGAAAATCTTGAAACTCTTGGAAAATTTGTAATTATTTATTGTAATTATTCAATTCAGACTTCTTTTCACCAGTCCAGAGATTTTCTGCCACTCATCATGGTAATTACATCCACCTTATCTCTGGCAGGTAGGGGTCATCACTTGGCCCCCACCATTCTGGCATCTCATCATCTTCACTGGATTCAGGAAGCAGTTAAGTGGCATCACTATCCAGTGTTTTTCCTGCCTACAGAAAAGACCTATAACAGAGTTTCTCAAGAATGTCATTGTTCCCCTTACTAATATATTTCTCAAAGTCTTAGTGCGGGGAATAGTCTCTGGAATCTCTCAAGGGACATAGCTCAGAAGTGGCCAAGCAGGTGAATTCTCACCAGAATTCTGACTTCCCTAACTTTTTGATAATTTTCTATATCAAGACAGGCTAAGAGTCTCAGCTGAATTCAGTATAAGCCATCTTTGGAGCCAGGTTTCAATCAATCAACCAAGCAAACTGTAAACCCAAAGGTTCTTATCAAAGCAATGAGAGATACAAACAAATAAATAAAACCCTTCCATTTGAAAAGAACTCCTCACTCTTTTTCCTAACATATACTATTGGGCCCAAGTGGGAAAACAGAAATGGTGCTGTCTCTGGAGTCAGATGGATAGGAATTCAATACTGGCTTCAATATTTACAGTTCTGTGTCTTAAAAATGGGCTTCTTAAGGATGCAGTTATAAGTGTTAATCACCTCCATTTTTACAGAAGAGAAAACATATTAACGAGGTAATGTATATCAAAAAAACATATCAGATGGTACTCTAGGAATATCCATGGAGCTAAATAATGGCTCATCAGGTGCCACTCCATTCCCTAAAAGTGACCTTAGTGGTTACACATTGCAATTCCCTATTTTAACAACAACAACAAAAAAACCCTGAGGTCTATTCTAAAAAGATGGTATAAATTTCCAGAGTTGAAAACTTGGTGGTGTATAGAAAAATGATTCCTTGACCCACAGAATTCCTTGTGAGATCATTTCCCATGATATTTGAAGCATCTGGTTAAATTTGAAATCTCTTGAATTAGAGAAACTGTATGACGAAAGTCTCAAAAAAACAGCAAGGTGATAGTTATATACCTAATAATATTTGGGGAGAATGCAAAGTAAACTTGATTCAATGATGATATATTTTACCCTGAATATGCATGAGGGGAGATGTTAAAAATCCAAGGAAAAATATTAAGCAAAGAGCAATACTCATTTCTAACCATGTAAAATGTTATAGCAATTGACCCAAACTTTGAAAAGTATAGAAATTGGGACTATCATAGTCAATTGGAACCTTCTAGTATGACATAGATGCTGTTGTTAACAGAGCATTTGTTTATTTGTTCACTGAATATTCAGTGAAGCATTTGCCCTGTGCCAGGCACCATGAGCTTATGTGCTAGGGATGTAGCAATGAACAAAGGTGAATCCTCAGTCTTGTGGACTTTCTATTAAGAGTCAGGGGTGATAGATAGGTAACAAATAAGTATTAAAATTTGTAGTATGTCTCATGGTAGGAGAAAAACAAGCAAGTTAAGGTGATAGGGAGTGGTAGGAATGAAACCACTCTTTTTTGAAGAGTGATTATTAGGGAAGCCCTCACTGATAAGGTAATATTTGTGCAGAGATGTAAAGGAAGAAGGAGTGACATAAAGCAGTCTGTGCAAATGCCATGACGTTGGCTTGGCTAGAATGGTCCAGAAGCAGCAAAAATATCAGTGGCAGGGGAAGAAGGGAGGGGAGAGTTGTTAAGAGATGAGGTCAAATGTGTAATGGATATGAGATCGGGGGAAGATGAGTAGAGGACACATCATGCAGAGCCTTAATGACTGAAGTATATACTCATTGTAGTATGAGAAGTCATTTGGTTTTTTGTTTTGTTTGTTTTGTTTTAGATTTTATTTATTCACTTGAGAGAGAAAGAGGGAGAGCATGAGCCGGGGGAGGGGGAAGCAAAGGGAGAGGGAGAAGCAGACTCCCTGCTGAGGTGGGAGCCCCACCATAGCGCTCCATCCCAGGACCCAGAGATCATGACCTGAGCTGAAGGCAGACACTTAACCATCTGAGCCACATAGGTGCCCCCATTTGGGAGTTTTGACGATAAGAGTAACAACTGATTTACAAGATCATTATGATTGCTTTGTAGAAGATGGAGGATATTTAGCAACAATGCAATGATAAAATGTGTACCATTTCCTTGCTGAATGATGTTGGGCAAATTAACATGGCCACATTGGCTCTATCTGTAAAATGGCGATATTGACAATCTACCAAACCTGACCACAGTGTTAGGATGATTTCCTTGGATAATGCATGCAGTCTTCCAGGCCAAACCCTAGCCTAACTTTGGTGAGAGAGGATGAGGGCAAAGTCTAATTGACCCAAAGGGACAATCATCATATGGACAAAGCATATAGATACCACTAAAGGCCTCTGTGTATTTTTAGTTCTTGGAATTAACTACAATTGTTAAAAAGAGAGAGAGAGAAAACCTCATGAGAAAAGAGATATCTAGTTAGGGCCATATTCTCAGCCTGATCTCAAGTGTTTATACATTTAATATTTATTTAACAGGCAATCTATAGCTAGTTAATTAGACAGCATGCTTAATATCTCATTTTCTTTAGTTGTATGGGTAAATGCTAATTAAATTCCTGAGCATTCCTCACAAGTGTAATGTAATAATAGGAACATAGTCACACACTTATTGGTTCTGCAGATTTGAATTAATTACATTGCAAGTAGATTTATCTTTCATATATTTATACCTCAATAGGTACTCTTCCCTGACAATCATGGGGGATTTAATTTCCATACCACCACCTTATTAACTCTAAATTAAATATGTTTAGTAGGAGTTTAATACTTGCTGAAGCTCTAGTTAGTGATACTTCTTCCACACATCTGGATTTTGAAATTCATTTTGCCTGATGCTACTAAAAGGAAATAGAGACAATTAATAAGGCAATAAGAGACTACAAAATGTAATTTGGAGACAGGCCAAGGAATCTGCTACTCGACTGTGCTGTATCAGCATCTGGGGGGACATCTCTTGGTTTGGTTGACCTCTTCTCTAGCCCTGGGCATGGGATGATCCCTTGATGAAAAAATACATATAATTGTATCTTCCACTCTCACATTTTCTCTCCATTCTCACTGATGCTGCTGCCTTAATTCCAAGCTCCATCACCTCTCACATAAGCTGATTTAATAGACTTCTCCTGGTACTCTACGTGTTAAGTCCAGCCTTTTTCCATCTACTCTGCCATACAGCTAGCTACCAGAGAGATCCTTCACTTATCAAAATGATGAGTCTGCTATTCCTCTCCTGAAATGCTTTATCTCCAGAAGATAGTCCAGATTCTTTACCAATGTCATATAACATCTTCCTGCTTACCCCTGCAATCTCATTTTTCACCTTTATTCCCATCAGTCTCCCAAACAGACTGTCACATGAAACATACAAAGCAAGAATGCTTCCAAGTATCTGCTTGGACTGTCTCCTCAATTCCCTGGTTCACTCCTACCCCATTGCTCAAAGCTCGGATGTATGCTGATTGAGTGAAGAATCAGATATTTGTGTTAACTTTGAATCATCTAATGCCAAATCAATTTTATTTTTCTGGGGTCATGGCCCCCAGGATATAGATTGCAAAAATATGAGAAGCTTGTCCTTCCTCTCGTGACCAGTTTTCTCTTCAATATGTTCCTAGAGTACTTCCCTCTTTCATAGGAATGATGATCCATTTCCTGTTTCCTCATCTTTCACTCACCTTGAACTCAGGGACTGTCTTGTAAGTATTTAATACATTTGTTCAAAATTCCTTTACTGAGTCCCTACCGAATACTAGGAACTGTGAAGCAGAATGCTGGAGAAAACACGTATCACAGTATAGAAAAGAACCAATGAATAGATTGACAAAAAAGAGTCATTATAAGATTAATTCCATACAGACCATAAGGTAATGGTTAAGAGTAAAGGCTCTGGAGTCTCTTGCTGACTAAGTTCCTTATTTGTACTAAGTCTAAACTCTTCATCAAAAATGGAAACAGAGGAGAACATAGTAATGCTATGAGGAATAAATAAAAGAATTCAGGTAAAGCATCTGGATAATTTACTTGCCCAAGTTATCTGGAAAGGATCTATCTCAGCCATCTGATGAGTCTGGGAACTATGATGTCTTAATAATTGTAAATAAGTACACACAGTAGGTACTCACAAATATTAGCTCTTATAATGATACAAAATTTTCTTATACTGTAAATGAGGAAACAAAGGTTCAGTGTCTTCTTCCAAGGAAAATGGCATATAACAAAGATAATAATGCCTGTCCTCTTATTTGCTTATCACTAAATAATAAATGCACAGGATATATAAGTAAACAAGAAAAAATAAATAAAATAGAGCCTGCAGTTTCATCAATAAATTACACATTTCTCCTGGGTGGATAGAGAATTTACATTTTACTTGATGGTATCGATGATTGTGATAGCCTGAAAATTTTTGAAGAAAATTACAGTTAGATATTTCAAAGAGAATATCTGCAAAAGAGTTGATAATAATTTATAAGTGTGTATATCTATATGGCTAAATTATGAATTTTTAGCAAAAATCCTGAGGATCAGAGAGCCGAAGAGCCAGCAGAGAAGGAAGTGTAAGACTGGTTTCAGACTAGTGTTCTCAATGAAACTGTACCTAGCCCTTTGCAATCTTAAAATAACTTTCTCAAGGGTTATTGTAGCTAACACTGAGACTTAGTGGAAAGGTAAGGGACTGTATTATAATGCATAAGGAAACAATAGCCTAAGGAAGAGGCAAGAAACTCACCAAAAGTCACAGACCTAGTGGTAGAACTGTAACACAGGACTCTTTCCACTCCCCCATTGCTATAATCTCCTTCCTCTTCCCTTGTAAGCTCTTGGGAAAGTATCCCTCTGCTGACTTTGGGAAACATTTTGTTTGGACGAATTTAAATAATTTAAATATTAAGACTCTCTCATCTTAGCTTTTATTAAAGAAGTTATTCAGAATTTAACAACAAAAAGCCCCTGTGTATATTTAATAAGAAGATAATGATGCTTTGGTGGCCATTAATAAAGAATTTGTTGTGTTCTTTGCTGACAGTTTTGTCATTCAAAGAATTCCTGGCATTTGAGTACAGAATTCCAGGGCTCACTGTTTGACATCTTAAGGTCTCTTTAAGATGAACTATTTCATATTACTGATTGTCCTCAGCTCTTCCCTGATTTCTCTTCTGCGTTCCTGGATTTGGTTCATTGAGCCTTTGCCCACCTCTGAATCATGCCTACTTCACAGTATTTCACCTGAACCTCTCCTTGCCTGTACTCAGCTTCGTTTTCTGTTCTCCCTGGTCCTCATTATGCATCTATGTGAATCTGTGAGGAGGCACAAGTGTATCTGTGTGGGCGATGTTCATGGCTCCAGTACTGAGAATAAAAGGAGGGGAGAAACCAAATCTTTAGTCCTGTCAGCCTCTGATTAAAACCAACGGAATGCTAGAGATATCAATCATGTCCTTGTCATTGTAATTCCATTTAGACCTTTTTTTTTTTTCTTTTCTATATACTCTAAAGTGTAGATAATGGGAAAAAGTATCTGCTTTTTAAGCTACTAGTTTTCAAAGTTTAAGATGCATCGGAATCACCTGGAGGGTTTGTAAAAACACACATTACTGGGCCCTACCCGCCAGGGGTTCTCATTCATAGGTTTTGGTGGGACCTAAATATTTGTATTTCTAACAGGTTTTCAGATGATACAATGCTACTCATCTAGTGGATTACAGTTTGAGAACTACTTCTAAACCCGTGTTGATCTCTTTCACATCTATGACTTATGATCCTTATCTGAGACACCTTTTTAAAAATTTACTTTATTTTTTTAAAGATCTTTATTTATTTATTTGAGAGAGAGTGCAGAGGGACAAGCAGACTCCCTGCTAAGTGGGGAGCCCAACTGCCGGGCTTGATCCCAGGACCTGAGATCACAACCTGAGCTGAAGTCAGATGCTTAACTGACTGAACCACCCAGGTGCCCCTGAGACATCTTTGAACTCCATCACCACAATTTCAAACCAACCTATCCACTAAAACTCACTTAAATGCTCTCTTCACTGACCTACTTATTTATTGAACATGTATTAAGGTCCTGCTATGTGTCAGTCACTAATTTGGTCTGCAGCCACAAGAAGATTTGATTACAAAGCCACCCTTAATTTCTCCAGCTAGAAAGAACCACTATCTTCTCTTCCTCATAGCATGACTATTGACCTCTACCAAAGAACTGTCCTTAAACCCACATCATTGGCATCACTTGGAACTTGACAGAAATGCAATTTCAGATCCTACCTCAGACCTACAAAATCAGAATCTGCATTTTATTAGAATCCTAGTTGATTCATATGCAAATTTGATTTAGAGAAGTATTGTTTTACTATGCCATGAACTCCTTTAGATAAAAATCCAGGTTTTATTCAGCTGTGAATCTCCTAAAATACCTAGCAAAGTGTCTTGCCCTGTGATGGAAGGTGAAGGAGAGAAGCACTGTCATTGTCATTTTATCAAGATTTACTTACTGTATGTAAAGCTTTAGCACAGTACCTGACACAAACTCATTTAATTTTTACAACACAAAGTAACTAATTATTACTTGCCATATTGGATCAAATTGACTTTGCTTGAGTTTATTCTGGAATGAAGGTAAACTGTGAGCAACCCATCACAATTGTAGAGGATGTGGAAGATATCTAAAATCCTTATACAAAAGACATTGCTTCAAAATTATATTTTGTTCTCTTAAGAAGCATAGTGATTATTATTGACAATAGTGATCATTTTTTGAGCAGGGTGTTAATCACAGAGTTAGGTGTTTTGACAGGGTTTTGTTATGATGGTTGATTGAGGAAATGTGATGATTTTCCCTCCTTGTTTACTAATGAAAGTGGAATGATAGTGAAATGACTCAAGATCATGCAGCTTTAGGTAGAAAAAACTAAATAGTAAAATGGTCAAGATTTGAATGCATCAAAGAAAACTTCATTTTCTTGGTTAATCAATATTTAGTGTTAAGGAACAACTGGAGAGCCTTTTAACTTTTACTATTTTATGAGATAAAGTTTTATCCAAAACTGGTTGTAGACTATCAGAAAAAAAAAAAAGAAAGAAAGAAAAGAAAAAAATGTACTAATTTTCTTGAGAACAAGCTTCACAAGACAAATATAAGTCATAGCTGTGTCTTGAGTATCACCCAGCTCAATGATTAGCAGTTCTTTTTTATTGTTATGTTAATCACCATACATTACATCATTAGTTCTTGATGTAGTGTTCCATGATTCATTGTTTGTGCATAACACCCAGTGCTCCACGCAGAACGTGCCCTCTTTAATACCCATCACCAGGCTAACCCATCCCCCTACCCTCCTCCCCTCTAGAACCCTCAGTTTGTTTTTCAGAGTCCATCGTCTCTCATGGTTCATCTCCCCCTCCGACCTACTCCCCTTCATTCTTACCCTCCTGCTATCTTCTTCTTTTTCTTTTTTCTTAACATATGTTGCATTATTTGTTTCAGAAGTACAGATCTGTGATTCAACAGTCTTGCACAATTCACAGCGCTCACCATAGCACATACCCTACCCAATGTCTATCACCCAGCCACCCCATCCCTCCCACCCCCCATGATTAGCAGTTCTTAATGAGGATTGGAGGAGTTTGCCCTCTAGAGACATATGGCAATGTCTAGAGATATTTTTGCTTGTCACAACTGAAGATGAGGGTTCAACTGACATCTAGTAGCTAGAAACCAGGGATGTTGTTAAACATTTTACAACATACAAGATAGCCCCAACCACACAATCATCTGGTTCAAAATGTCTATAGTTTTGAGGTGGAAAACTATGATCTAATTAATGTGTTATAAAGAAGAGATATAAAGACAATATTCATTGAATCAAATAATCTGAGAGCAGAAAAGAGCTTCTGAAGAATAGAATATATGAAAACTCCTATATTCTGTCTCTTGGGCTGATGATTCTGAGGCATATTCTGTTCAGTTCCACAGAGGTTGCCATTCCGAACTGAGCCCCAGTTGCAAACAGTGTGGACCAACTTAATAACATCTTCGGATTAGATTTCCCTCCTTCATTGTCAGCTCATCCTTTTCTTCTGCTGTTGTTTCTTGGAGTCACTTCTCAAATAATAATCTACTGTACAAAAGCCCTTATCTCAGGCATGCTTTATAGGGGAAAAAAAACAGGCTAAGAAAGCAGAACTCCACCTTTTTCTTTTAGCACATTAGAATTCAGACCTGATGATTCAAGCTTATTGAATGTCTTACAAAGCCAACTAACAGCAAAACACTCTAACGTGGCTGATGGCAATGGTATTGGCCCTTACATTATGAAGTCTGTTTTGCTTTTCTAAAGGAAGAAAATTTGGAGAAATTCTAGATGTAGATATTAGTGCCACACAAAACTATGGAAACACAAACACATATATCCACACACACAAACATTGTTTCCTATCTCTTAAGCTTTTAAAAAGAGTAATAGAAAATATTCATTTCTAGGAATAGAAGAAGAAACTGTATGATAAAAATATCCATCTGTATACAACCAGTAAGCTAGTGGTAAAACCCCAATTTCACATGCTTCCATCACTTCTGTGTGATTGTGTGCATATATTTTTGCATTTTCCTTCTTAAAATGATGACCAGAGAGTAATACTTGTCCACATGCTGAGACTTTGGGACTACTGATACAAGTTGCTGTTTAGGTAAATTAAAAAGTAACATCATTAAGGTATGAAGGAACCCCGATTTTGTTTATGTTCACTAACTTTCTAGAAGTTCTGAGGTCACTGGGAACGAACATCTGTTTACACATTGTTTACACAGTCACACATTCAGAAAACAGTATGACCAGACCATGCACCCCACTTTTTCGAAGAATGCTGTATTTGGCAAAATTGGGGGTAAAAAAGAGTCTTATAAGATAAAGTCAGTTCATAAGTGCCTGAATTGGAAAAAATCTTATAGAGTTCTCTGGCCTGTTTGTCTTTTGTCATTTTACAGGTGAGAAAACTACATTTAACAAATAAGAAAATGACTTTCTTGAGATCCGTAACAGCTAGACTGGGACTAGAACTCAGGTCTTCAGAGTCCCACTTTAGTGCCCTTTAAGTTACACCAAATAGATTAAATTAACCCAAGACACTATGGAGGCACCTGTCCATCACCTCCTGATGCTCCATCCCTGTGCCCCTCCCCCACCTCCATCCACACTCTTCCATCTTTCCTTTTTTTGTTAATATTTTATTTATTTATTTGAGAGAGAGAGAATGAGAGAGAGAGAGAGCATATGAGGTGGGGAGGGTCAGAGGGAGAAGCAGACTCCCCACTGAGCAGGGAGCCCGATGCGGGACTCGATCCCAGGACTCCAGGATCATGACCTGAGCTGAAGGCAGTCGCTTAACCAACTGAGCCACCCAGGCGCCCCTCTTCCATCTTTCCATCAGGTCTTCCTACTACTCATGCTGCCTTCCACTGCTCTATGGAACACTTGCTTAAAGCCCAAGCACAGACCTGCTTATAGGAAATTTCAAGACTGAATGTTTCAGATGCCTGGGGGATATATTTGGTTACTGATGCTCTGAGAAGCATGAGCTGTATTCTTTTGAAATGGACTCATGATGACAACAAGCTTTTACTGAAGTGGCATTATCTTCCCTGAGGGCTTAGCTGCAGGAGATATGTAAAATATGAAAGGATTACTTCATTTTGGTTATTTATTTAGTCTTATTTATTTATTTATTTATTTATTTACTTACTTACTTACTTACTTATTTATTTTACTATCTGTGGCCATTGCCTCCTCCCATCAAACTCTGACCCACAGATTCAATTAGAGAGCTTTCCTGGAAGTTTGATCTTTCTTGAGGTTCACCTGCAGGGTAGGAAAGCATATATTTTGGCCAGAAATCAAAGACACTGCAAACATCCTCTGCTCAAATTACTTTGAGTCCATATTTCTATTAAATTTCCAGTAAAGTATGCTCAATAAATCACTGCATTTGAAATTAATTGTTTCAATGAGGCATTTAATTTTGCACAATCCATTGCTCTGGATGTATATTAGCTAAATATTTATGAGTTGATTATTTCCAAAGCAGTCAGATTTGTTAAGGACGGAAGATAACTATCTTCCCGTATGATTTGCCTAAGATTTTTTTCTAAGTGATTACTGAAGTGTCAAAGTTGTAAAGAACGTTTGTACATTTTACACAAAATGAAGTTTAATGTGTTAGATTTTCAATTAATGTCCCGGCTGTCTCATAAAGCGTGACAGTTTAAAGCTATCTTGTACATCTCCATCCATCAAGTTCCTAGAACTGAACACGAAGGGTGTCCTCCTGAAAGCAAACTTATCACTGGGACACAAACAAACCAACCTAAACCCAAAGCAGAAATCCCACTCAATAGCTGGAACAGGCAACCAGGTGTAATTACCATAAAGTATTTTAAGAAATAAAAGAAGCAACAGAAATGATGATATTCAAATGTACTATTTCCCAGGCAATGATTACTAGTGGATATATAATTAAAAACATAGGAAAAGTTGAAGAGTTTCTGATAAATATCCTGGTATAAACTCCTGCTGGTAGCTGCTTCATGAGATTTTAGAGGTCATAACCTTTTCTCTATCACTTCTTTCTTTATTGCAAATTCTTCAAAGGTAATCAAAGTGTTGTCTGTTTAGGATTCTAATGTTTTTAAATTTTTTATTTAAATTCAAGTTAGTAAACATATAGTGTATATTTAGTTTCAGGGGTAGAATGTAGTGATTCATCAGTCACATATAACACCCAGTGCTCAATACATCACCCACTCTCCTTAATGCCCATCACCTAGTTAACCCTTCTTCCCATCCACCTCCCCTCCAGCAACCCTCAGTCTCTTTCCTATAGTTAAGAGTCTCTTATGGTTTGCCCCCTCTCTGTTCTTATTTTATTTTTCCTTCCTTTTCTCATCTGTTTTGTTTCTTAAATTCCACATATGAGTGAAATAATATGGTAATTGTCTTTCTCTGACTGACTTACTTCATTTAGCATAATACCCTCCTGGTTCATCCATGTCATTGCAGATGGCAGATTTCATTCTTTTTGATGGCTGAGTAATATTCCATTGTGTATACATGTCATATCTTCTTTATCTAGTTATCTGCAGAGAGATATCTGGGCTCTTTCCATAGTTTGGCTATTGTAGACATTGCTGCTATAAACATCGGGGTGGATGTTCCCATTTGAATCACTATGTTTGTATCCTTTGGATAAATACCTACTAGTGCAATTGCTGGGTCATAGGGTAGTTCTATTTTTAACATTTTGAGGAAACTCCATATTATTTTCCAGAGTGGCTGCACCAGTTTGCATTCCCACCAAGAGTTTAAGATGGTTCCCCTTTCTGTGTATCCTCACCAACATCTGTTGTTTCCTGAGTTGTTAATTTTAGCCATTCTGATCAGTGTGAGGTTGTATCTCATTGTAGTTTTAATTTGTATTTCCCTGATGCCTAGTGTATGATAAGTATTTATTTAGTATCTGCACTTAAATATGTTTTTGGAATTGGTAGAAGGTGGGGTGTTTTAAAAGGTTGCCTGGGCTAAATCATGGAAAAAAGATAAAGACAGCCAGTGGATTACAAGTTGATGGCACAATCCAGAACAATCACAGAAAGAAAAAAAAAAGGATCTTTCGTGTGTGCATAATTCAGATTATTAATTCATAAAGATGGAACATAAAAATTCACTTAGAAAAACAAAATTCAAAAGCCTACAATGTTTAAGTTCCAGAAAAAACGACTTGAGTAGATCTAGAAAGATTTCTAATTTCTTCTGTCTTTTCTGTAGAGTCAAAGATATCTGATCACCATTGACAAAATGTTTTGAAATATCTTACATATTTTAAAACTAAAAGATGAATGTGCACTTGAAAACATGAACTGAATGCTAGGACATCTTATCTTTTGACCTGTATGCATCTTTCTGATAGTGAGGTTCCCACTACCACCTGTGTGGAAACTCAGAGCACATCCTAAATTTCTCCTTCCTTTTCTCAACCACATAAAAGAGATTATAAATTCTTATCAAATTTGCCTCCTAAAGCTATTTCTCTTGTGACCTCTCTATCCCACAAGTACTGCTGTAGTTTGGATTTTCATTATTTTCTCTTGCCAATTTTTTCACCTGGTCTTCTAGAATACCCTCCTAACAGATCACTTACCACCTAATTTACCACCACTCCCCCATCTAGGCTAACCACGCTACCAGACTAGCCCTTCTAAAATGCCAGTATGATTTTCTCAAACCTTTCACTGATACCTCACAGAGAAAAATGTGAAAAATTTAGCATGTGTAAAACACCTTCTGAGACCTAGCCCTACCTCTCCAGCCTCATCCTCCATCTTTTATTGACCTGCTCTATGTTCAAGGTAACAACACTTGAGAAGTTTCTTGGCTCTCTTTTCTTCCTCTGCATACATAACTTTGTATTGGGTAATTCCTCTGCTCTGAATTCCTTTTCATTCTTGTTTGCCTGGGGGATTCCTTCTTACATCTTCAGGTTCATGCCATGGATCCAGTTTGACTACTCTGAAGTATTTCCTGATCCTGAACACAGCCATAATCTTCTCTCCCTTTCTTTCATTTGCTTCCATTTGTACCTAACTTTATTGTCTTTATTATTGTATCTACATGGACTTCTATCTCTTATAAGTTGTGTAGCCATAGGGGTGCCTGGATGGCTCAGTCAGTTAAGCATCTGACTCTCGGTTTTGGCTCAGGTCATTATCTCAGGGTTGTGGGATAAAGCCCCACATCAGGCTCCATGCTCAGCGTGGAGTCTGCTTAGGATTTTCCCTCTTTCCCTCTCCCTCTGTACCTCTTCCCATGTGCATGATCTCTCTCTCTAAAATAAATCAATAAAATCTTCACAAGCAAGACACTTAATTTGTCAAAATTCTTTCTTCATCCAAATATGCTACAAAACATGACTTAAATTGGTTACCTTGTTTAAGGACCAGAGTTCATGTATTAAAGCACCTAGTAAGGTGCCTGTAATGTGGAGTGATCAGTATTAGACAGTTAACTTGGTGAGTGAAAGACTAGTCATACCATTAAAATCTTCTCAGTCTCCCTTGAAACTCATTTTTCCTCCAAAGTGATACAAGCATTTAACTATTCACATTTCCTAAAAGAATTTCCAATTTAGGAAAGATCTGGTTTTAATATTTTGCATACCAGAAAAGAAATATGGCTATCTCCCTGCTATAAGTAATAACACATGTATTAAATATTATTTAATCTATCTTGACCTTTATATATTATTCCACTTTTAAAGGAAAAAGTGATATCTCTTGTGTAATGTCTGATATCTATAGTGATTAGAACTAAGTTTTATAACTCATTGTATGTAAGAACTTCATTAACTCATTTATTCATCCATCCATCTATCCATTCTTTCACTTATGTAGTCATCAAAATGCATTCATGTATTTGTGTAGGGCACATATTTTGACTTCAGGAAATGTTAGAAAACACCTAAAATGTCCCCATTCCTAAGCTACAAAATGACTACTATGACTGAAGGACTAATGCACCTGAACTTCTTATTGCTTATATTAATTATTTAGAAATTAACATTCCTTTTGACTGTAAATGTGTTGTCTTCCTTACCTAGCTAAAGGTATATGAATATATTTATATCAGATATGTAACAGGCACTATAATATTTTAAATTTAGTATGGGTCCATTTATCAAGTAATTAATTAAGAAAAGAGTAATTTGGTGACTTGTGCCAGGCATCCAACTGTGTACCAGGTACTGAAGATTCAGAGTTGAATAAGATATGGTCACTCCCCTGGAGTATTTCCCAGGAAGCTTGGGGAGACAAATAGACTGTCATACAATTATTTATTTTAATGCAATGTTGCATGAGAGGGGTATACATGTGTGTTGAGTGTGGAGGTGGGGCAGCAATAAGTTCTTTCTGTAGGAGTTAGGGAATTCAGTCTGGAAGGTAATAGGTTTGGTCTGGATCATGAGATCTGGGTCTTGAATGAGTGAGAGGTTTCCAGAAAGGCCAAGTATTCTAGAAGAGGAGATTTCACACATATGGTTGTAGGTTTAGAAATTTTGTGGGGCATGTGTGGTACTATGAATAAAACATTATTTTTTAATAAAACTGTTAAAATTTCTTTTCTTTTCTTCTTCTTCTTAAGAGAAATAGATCATGTCGTGGGAGGGGCAGAGGGAGAGAGAAAGAGAGAATCTTAAGCAGGCTCCACACCCAGCATGGAGCCTGATGCTGGGGGGCTCCAACTCATGACCCTGAGATCATTACCTGAGCTGAAATCCAGAGTCTGATGCTTAACTAAATGAGCCACCCAGGTGCCCCCAAACTGTTAAAACTTCTTGAGGTTAAAAACTCATTGAAATCTTTATGCATCATCTAGTTTGGCATAATAGAGAAGACATGAGCTAGGAATCAGACATTATCTACCTTTAGTAATGGCAACATTTATAAGATCTTCAGAAATTGTCATGACCTATGTGAATTACATTTCTCCCATCTGAGTCTCATTTTTAAAAAGCTGAGAAAAAGCTTTATAGTGACACCTAACTTGCTTGGCTTTCATCAGAATTAAACGAGGCAATCTACTGAAACTATTCATAAAGTGCAATGTCAAAATGAGCATTAAAATAAATGTCAACCCCCCTTCTCCTTTTGCTTCCAAGAAATACCAAGCGGAATTCATTGGTATACAACCATTAAAATATATCCCCAAGAATGTTATGTGAAAACACCTATTTTTCTTCTACAAATGTATTTCATACCTTTAACAACCCAGATTAAGCTCCCATTCAAGATTTCACACTTGGTTAAGGTCTTGGTGACTTCTGATTAGGAAACTACTAGGTTATCTCAGACTTTAGTAGGCCAATACATCACCAATGATTTTAAGGAAGAGAGTAGCTGTATAAGCAATTTCAGATGCAAATTTCTTCAGTGTTTAACAGTATGAACTATGAATTTTTGGGCATTTAATAAAGTTACATTTCTGGACACAAATTATAGGGTAGATATCCCCAGTGAAATCTTTTGAATCATCAGTCAGAGAAAAATTAGTTTTATTGTCATCGTTATGTAAAGAGGCAACTTTGCCATCACACGATCACAGCAGTCTTAGGAGAGGCTGACAGTTGTTTATCTCACAAACACAGAGAGCTCACCCTGCCTTTCACCTTTCCACACTTTTTCTGTCAACAACAGACATTTATTATCTTCAGGAA
The DNA here is from genome assembly GCF_003265705.2 of Callorhinus ursinus. Classification (NCBI taxonomy): domain Eukaryota; kingdom Metazoa; phylum Chordata; class Mammalia; order Carnivora; family Otariidae; genus Callorhinus; species Callorhinus ursinus. The sequence goes on from NW_027397099.1 coordinate 11,688,347, forward strand.
GAAAGAGATTACCTTACGAATTGCTTTTGCTATGATTAATGTGAGGAATAATCATTGAAGGGTACAGTTTCACAAAGGAAACAAATGTCTGTCTTTATGGATTATTGAAAATCATAATGTTTCATCTTGTGTAGGAAAATGAAATGATCAAATACCAGTTTGCAGTATTCAAAGGAAATATAGATACCATTTAGATATAGTCGGTGTTCATCCATAAAGCAGGCAAAGCATTATATGGTATTCATGTATGCATTAAGGCTATTGAATGAGATGCAATTGTGCTATAGAGGACAGAGTTGGAACACAGTCAAGCAAAACTGCTTTGAGTTCTTGATATGTCAGGGCATGAAATGGCATGATAATTTAAAATAAGCCTTATACTTATAAGGTACTTGTACACCAATTATTTCATTTGACCTTCTTAAGATTCACTCAGATAAAAATGGGAACTTTCCTTTGCTACACATCCATTTACCATCAAGCTCTGCCTGCTATCTCGACCTCCAAAATAATTCCTGGGTCCATGCACTCTGTATTTCCATCAATACCACCTTAGTCAAAGGCTCCATCATGGCTCACATGGACTAACACAATAGTCTCCTAACTGGTCTACGTCAGTTTGGATCAGTGACATCTATTCTTTCCATGAAAGCTAGAGTAATCCTTCTGGAGTATAAATTATACCACGTCACTTAAGTGTTTAAACTAGTTAGTGGCTTTGCTCTGAACTTCAAATAAAATCTGCATTACTAATTAAATCCTATTAATTTATCTGATTTGGAGTCAAAGGGCATATGCTCTGGCACTTTGTTTGTGGCTCTTGATCCAATGAATGACCCTTTCTCCATCCCTGGGCCTTCTAAGGGACCTTCAGTATTCCACTAATAGTCCTCTTTAGGACTTTTACATATTCACTAACTCTTTCCTTAAGGTTCTTCTAGCTTCTACTCATCATCAGCCCCCCAAACCACATGTTTTAGGCTTTGTGATGGTGGGTGACATTCTACCTCCAGGTACCCAAATTTCTTCCTGTTGTCTGATGCTGTGTACCAAGTAACCACAAGATATGGTGGCTTTGAACAGAAACAGGGTTTGATTTGTTAAAGGATCTCTAATTTGGACTAGAATTGGTGAACATAGCTCATCTCTGCTCCCTTAGATACTGGCTGGGGCAGTTCAAAGGCTGGGGCTATATCATCGGAGGACTTTTGCACTCATGAGTGTTGCTGGTCCAGCAGGATTCAAATGACTGATAGTAGAACAGATGGGATTCTCTGGGCACATCCCTCTATCTCTAAGAAAAATCTCCTTTTGATTTCTCCAACATTACAGCATCAATATAGCTGGATTTCTTTCATGATGCTTCAGGACTGCCAAGGTGTATGACTCCAGCCTGTCTTTTGAGCTGAGAAGATAAATCACCTAAATTTTAGAGTAATTTTCTAGGTAGTGATAGGTAGTTAAAACAAGTTGCAATAAAATATAGGTCATACAATGCATAATATCTTTGTTAAGACAGCAATATAGGCTCAAAAATGGTTTTAAAACATCCTATATGGAACAGGTGGGCATCTTATTTTAATGAGTCTTTTACCCTTATGTCGACCCAGCCCCCACCCAGAGGCATGTTTTTTGTCTTTTAGTATTTTATGCAGGTTTATTGAGGTAAAATTGAAATACCATAAGCTTCACATATTTGAAATGTAAAATCTGATCAGTTGTGACATTTGAATATATCTATGAAATGATCAACATAATTGATAATGAAAAATTCTCTCATCTCTCCAGATTCCTCATTATAATCCCTTCCTGCCCCCCTTCTTGCCCTACCCTATATACAGAAAACCAGTGATGTGCTGTCCCTTTATATTAACTTGCATTTTCTGGAGTTTTATGTAAGTGGACTCAGACAGTATGTACTACTTTTTGTTGGTCTTTCACTCAGCATTATTTTAAAATCCACTGATACTGTTCTGCATACCAAAATAGTTTATTTTTATTGCTGAGTAGCATTCCTTTGTAGGGATATGGCACAATTTGTTTATTCGTCTTTTGATGGAGATTTGTGTTGCATCTCGTTTTGGCTATTACAAATAGAGCTGCTTTGAACGTTTGTACACTGTCTTTATGTGGACATATATTTTTGTTTCTCTTGGGTAAATATCTAGGATTAAAACAGCTAGGTCATACAATAAACAAATATTTAACAATTTGAGAAACTGTCAAAATGTTTTCCAAAGTAGTTGTGCCATTTTATGTTCCAACCAGCGGTGTATGAGCGTTTTGGCTGTTCTACATCTCATCAATAGCTCGTACAGTCCGTCATTTTCATTTTAGCCCTTTCAGATAGTGCACGGTGGTTTTAATTTACATTTCTCTAATGGCTAATTATTTTGTGTATAATTTCTTGGGCATTCTATTCACTTATTTTGTTTCTCATATCTGTATATTTATTCAAATATTTTAACCATTTTTAATTGGGTTATTTGTCTGACTGAGTTGCATAATATATACATTACAGATACAAGTCTTCTTTTATTTTTTATTTTTTTAAATTATTTTTAAGTTGGCTCCACATCCGGCGTGGAGCCCAAAATGGGGCTTGAACTCATGACCCTGAGATCAAGACTGGAGCTAAGGTCAAGAGCCAGCTGCCTAACTGACAGAGCCACCCAGGTGCCCCCAGACACAACTCTTTTAGAGATCAGTATCTTTCAAATGTCCTTTTTCCAGTTACCACATCAAAACTGGAGAAAAAGGGGTGCCTGGTGGCTCAGTCCGTTAAGTGTTTGCCTTCGGTTCAGGTCATGATCCCAGGGTCATGGATCCCAGGGGATCGATCCCATGATCCCAGGGATCGAGCCCCACGCCGGGCTCCCTGCTCAGTGGGGAGTCTGCTTCTCCCTCTGCCTCTCCTTCCCCCTGCTTCTGCTCTCTCTCAAATAAATAAATAAACTCTTAAAAAAACTGGAGAAAAAGTAAAAAGCACTTGCTAGTATTTAGTAGAATCCTGTGATCAAGTATAGTACTCGCCACTTTATGTATTTTAATCTCTTTCTTACTTCTGATGACAATTAGAACCAGGTAGAGAAAATGTAAAAAAAAATACGATGCTCAGTTCCTACTCAGTTCAATTAAGTCAGACTCTCTGGAGATGGGACATAGGCCTAAGTTTGTTTTTTTTGTGTGTTTGTTTGTATGTGTGTTTATTTTGGTTTTTGTTTTTTAGTTACCCAGGCATTGTTTTAATGTACACTCAGGGCTGAGAACCCTGCCTTACTAAGATTGCTGGTGGGATGGATGAGATAAGCTTTCTTACTTCTGTTTTACAGATGAGGAAACTGAAATTCAGAGGTGATCAGTAAATTGACAGAGGTAACAAAGATAATGAGAGAAAAGGCTAGGATTCAAGTCAAGGGCTTTTTACAAAGATGTGGCTTTGATTCATTCTCACTGTTCTGGGACAGGAATGAAAGACAATGCCTCCCAGGACAGTATGAAGAACAGCAGGAGGTGTTCAGATGCAGCTAAAGAATGACAGCTAAATTTGGCATGGGGTAGTCACTCAACAAGTATTTGTTAAATCCTGAAAGAATGTGGGAAGTGAGAAGACCATGGCAGGCAGCCTCGTAAACAGCTTACCCCACTTTAATGACATCTTTCCCTTGACGAGTTCCAGGCTGATGCCTTTTGTGAGTTTAGCAAAAAGACAGGCCTTTCACTGTTGTCTCCTCTAACCTGCCCATCACTTGTTCAGTCTGTGGAACCCCCTGACAGCTAGGGAAGTCCCATTTGTAGGACCAGCTGCATCATTTGTCTCAGAGAGAACCTCACTGTACATTAGATATCATTTTTCATTTGTTTAAAAAGGTAATTTCAGCATACAGACTCACTTACCAAGAATGTCCCTCTTCCCTCCAGCCGCTCAAATCTCACCTGTACTTTCAGACCCATCGCCAAATCCATCTCCTTTCCAAAGCCTTCTCTCTGACCCCTCTTCCAGTCCTATTGTAATTATTGTCCCTGCCATTCACACTGTAATCTATCAGGAGCTGCCTGATGATATCTATGCTACTATCTTCTTCCCAGTTATTTTCTATTCTGCATTATTTTTCAACTATCATGATGTATATGTCTCATCCCTTCCTCAATCATTAGAGGGACCCTATCCCTGTTGCCTGACAAGAGCTAGGCCACATATTTATGTGTGAGTAGAAAAGTTATGCATGCAAAAAGGGCTCGTTCCAACAAATATCAGATCACATATATCAGGGACATTTTTAGGGGAAAACCATGGAAAACTGCCCTGGGGAATGGGTGATTTTAAAGATTTTTCAAGGGAATTTTAGTTGAATTGGCTTGACAAATGCTGCTTTAGCATAAATTATATCACCGTATCTAAGGAAAGAATGGGCCAACAGATGAATAATGAAGTTCCAGGGGCATAAACTGTGTAGTCCAGGTTGCAGACCTGTCTCTATTGTGGAGATTTAGGATATCGTTCTGCGAGCCTGACACAACCAACATCTGTGCTCTGATGCCAGGCATTCCAAGGAGGTTTCTGATAATGGTGTCACTTCTCTTGGAGTTAGTCTATAGACATGGAATGTTCATCCAAATAAATTGTTCCTATGATCACACTACCTCATCACCTATTCTTTCATATGATTTCTAGAAAAGTGCATCATCTATCCTCTGTTTATAGCTCTGGATTTATTCCCCCCTTACTTTCCACAAAGTCCCTTCTTGTTGCCTGACGATGTTCCGCCCTTTGGGAATTCAAGTTGCTCCCTCGGCCTGAAACATACCTCTAAATGATGAGATGACAGAACATGTCCTTGATTGTCTTGAGCAGTGATGTTCTCTGCTGATCAATACATGCAGGACAGGCAGTGACAGAATGAGAATGGGAGAGAGGACAGGCGTGAATCCCAGGGGCCACTCTGCACCTAGGAAAGACTCAGATGTCCCCCACTAAAAATGAAAAGCCACTAAAGGTCTCTAGGCAAAAATGCATGTTAGAAGTTCTTTGAATTTCTGTGGAGAATGCTTGGTGTGGGTGAAGAATGGAGATAAGAAGTTTGTTATAAAGCTATCGCCACAGTTGGATAAAAAGTAATGATAGGCTGAAGGAAGACAGTGGCCACAGAGGACAGCTGTCATGGATCCAAGATATACTTACAAAGTGAAACCAGAGGGACTCATAACTGAGAACATTCAGATCAGCTGGGTTGGAGGTGATGCAAAACAGGATAATAAAAGACCCTTATCTTGAAAAGGTAAATAGAACTATTTGGGTTTTTGTGGGTCCTCACTGAACACAAGCCAAGTGGTTTTTCTTGAATTGGTTTCCTCAAAGTGCCGCGATAACAATTTATGGTACATCTCTCCTTTTATAATTGTTAAACGAACAAGATGCCTTACACCATGCATCATGTAATCATTCTCACAGATCCTAATGTTAACATCCTTGAGATTTTCTAAGCATTGGTTAAATACTTTAACTGTCTAAAGTAATTGGTTTCAAGAACTTGAACACATCAATATTAATAGAGAAATTAGGCTTTGACGTTCCTTTACAAAAAGAATAATGATAAAAATAAATCCAAGGGGTATAGTGTAATGTGTGCTAATGAGAGAGAGAGAGAGTGATGGTCTGAGCTCTGTGTTCACTCTCCTGTGATGGCTGATTAATAGATGTGCGCGTGCTTCCGACTGAAATGCAGACCCAGGCGTGTCCCAGAAAATGAGACCTATGGTAAAGAATGAGGCCCACATGCTGTAACAGATTTGGTTTCCTCTAGATCTAAGGATTATCAGGATCTCTCTCCAGTACTCAGTGACTGGGGAGATCAGAGCCTTTCAATCACACTATAAAATGCACAAGAGAGCGGCAAGCACATGGTTAATTACTCTGGCACATAATTATACTGGGTCAACAATCAGAGGTCAACCACAGGATTTTGAAGGAAAGTTGGTGAGAGGCTTAAGAAAGAACAGAATTTCAGAGGTAGAAAAAGCTTAGATATTATTTTATTTCACTCCTTGCCTGATAAAGAATCTGAGTCTCAGAGAAAATAAGACACTTAAATAAGATCAGACAAATAATTAAATTGTGTTTACCCATGGCTCTGTCATAAATGCCAAAACATTTGCATATCTTTTTATGAAAAGGGCCTCCTCTTTTCTCATTGGTTATATGTATACAAGAACGCCTTATAGAAATTAAAACAGAAGACATATTTAAAGTATATATGAAGGGCTAGAGTCTCAATAAGTGAATAAAAAATTATTCATTTTTTTATATTGGGGTGAGGAAGTAATAAGCATTTAAAAATGTCTGCTTCATAATTTCTTCCAAAACATCCAGGGAATTGCAATAGTAGACCACCTGAAATCCTGTATTCACTCTCCCTCTCATGATTTTACCTACTATGCATGTCTCCACTCCATATAATTTTTTCCTTATCTGTTTTCACTCTCCTTCTTAGACCCACTATGGTGGTCTTACAAGGTGAGCATGGTAAGCTCCTAGTTGGGCTCTTTGTATCCACTCTTGCCCTACTCCAGTATTTTCTCCAAATAGCCCCCAAAATAGTTAAAATGCCATGTCCTCATGACATGATTGCAAAGGTTGTAATCCTCAGTGCCTTCCCAGTGTTTTAGAATATATCCCCAAATCTTGCTGATGTGCCCTTTGACTCATGTCCTGCACTCATTGTGTGTTTTTCTTTGTGATTCATTCATTCTGCTCTTTTTGTCAGTGGTCAACTCGATCCTGCTCCTTCTTCCCATTCAGTCTTTGCAACTGCCCTCCCTCTGCCTGAAATAAATGTGCTGCTGCCCTCACTTCCTTTTCAATGACCTCCTGAGCTTTGTCCCCGATTTTCTCCTGTGTCATTTCCTCAGCATCCGGTAGCTTAGGCCAGGCCATTTTGTCATATACTCCCGTACAAGTGATGCCTTCCCTTTTCAGTAGTTTTTTCCATTCATCATTACACTGTAATTTACTGCTGGTTTCCCATGTAGTCCCTAAACTCCACGAGGGTATAGTATGGACAATGCATTTGATGGGGCTCGCCACAATGCCTGATGCCTATTCGACACCTAACATTCATTTGTTTACCAAGTTTTAGATTCAAATCATTTATGCACAAGGGACCTAAGATTCTTCTAGTTTGTACCCTCATTATAAGGGGAAAAGGATCAAAGTCCAGAGACATAAATGGACTTCTCAGAAAGCCGGGTCTGGGACTGTATCAAGGCCTCTTCATCCGATGAGGCTTCTCTAGTTCTTCTACCTAGTTCAAGTCCTTATGCTTCTTGTGCATTGTGGGTGAGCTATTCATTTCTAAGAAATTCTTATTACTTTTTGTCTTTTTCTGTGAATCTTTAAAGATTACAGAAACAAGCAATGTGGATGCCCAATAGTTCTTAATATAAAGAGAGGTTCTTGATCATATCTGCCAGCTTTCTATTCAAGTTCCCCAAGTAGAAGCCTGCCAGGGCAAATTTCAAATAAAATATTAAATAATATAGAAATGATTTTACTTTGCAGAGTTGTTTTGTGACTCAGTAGTTACTTTAGATATTACTATCCTGTACTAATTCCTTTATACAGGATTTTAAGTAAGAAAACTGTAAATCATAATACTCCAGAGACAGCTAGGCACATTGGAGGGCAGTTAGGCTTCTTCTGTCCTTCAGTTCTTCCTGGCCAGAGTCTGACTAATTTCCTTAGCATCTCCATTTATAGGTACATGAAGGACTGGAAAGGTTCACATCTTTCCAATCAGAAGTGCTGCATGGATCACTGACTTTGAAAGGGAAGTCAGGTACTCAACCTCTCTGCTCTGTCAGGGGAAGGAAAGCCTTTCAATTCAATCTCGAGTTATCTGGAAACTCTTCTCTGCAGCATGTTAATTGACTGTTTTAAAGGACACCGGTTTAGAAAAAAAATAAGAATAAATGTTCTAGCCGCTGACAATCCACACATTATCACCTTAAGCTTAACCTAATTAGATTGAGTCACCAGTCAGAAGTTTTGACCTTCAGAGAGAACATTGTTACTGACTTCAGTCAACCATATATGTTTCATACTGAATATGAGATCTCAAAAAAGAAAACCAAATTGTTCATACACAGCATGTGGCCTGTGAATAATTTTGACTCATTGCCTATTTGTACAATGAGAGAATGGGGGAAATGATAGTAGTCTTTATAATAGTATATTAATATTAGTGGGCATTTTTTTTTGGTTTTTAAAAAATGGCATAGTGATTTAACAAACATTATGAGGTCTAGTGAATCAGTAATTTCTCATCTTTAAAAAGATAGAGAGACCTGAGTTATGGAAAGAAGAAAAAAATATATACACTGAAAGGCTGTATATAGTATAGACAAGTCAAGGAAAAGCATAAAAATGTGTACAAGACACAACCCAAAACAGATAGAGACATATTAAAGGTTTATTTGTGTGTTATTCTGACCTATGGCATGGAGAAAATGGCGCCATTTTTCCAAGACAGTGGGTACATTGCTGGGCTGTTTAAACAGTAGTTGGTCAAGTCCATATGACAGTTTCTTGGGGAAGGAGAATTCCAAAAGTTCATGTAGACAGGGTAACTTCTAAAGACCAGGCACAATTGGGAAACAAATTCTTCCCAGGAATACCTGCTGAAGATGAAAGATTCATTCCCAACATTAAGATGGCCTCGCATCAGCCAGCTCTGCTTCCTACAACTGAGCCTCCTTTACGTCTACTCTTTCTCTAAGAACTCCATGTTTGGAAAACACTGAGTGAGAAAAAAGAGGAGAATGGCAAACACTGGCATCTGCTGAGTAAGATGTCATGTTTTCTGCCAAGTGCAGAGTAGATTAATGTACAGTGCCTTACGCACAGCACACAATGAATAGTAAGTATGTTGTAGTTATTATAATTATTATACCCTTCAGTGTCATATTTCTTGGAGCATGGTGCTGCTTAGCCCACATTAGAATTACCTAGAATGCTTGTTAGAATTGTAGATTCCTGGGTTCCAATTAAGGTGTTTTAAATCAGAATCTCACTGGGCAAGGCCCAAGAATCCATATTTTGAACAAATAAAATGTTGATTCAAACTAACAACTGAAAAGCACTATTTTATATGCAATATTTTACACTTTTTGTTTCATTTAATGCTTGCAAAAAAATCTGATTTTACAGGACAGAAAATGGGGGCTCAGATAGTACTTGTAAATCCACAAAGAGCTGATATTCCAATAAAGTTCCGCTTGACTTCAAACTGTGTCCTTTCAACTATTTGAAGCAGTGAGTTGTGAAAAAAAATCCATGCTCCTGGGAATTACTGTTCTGGGATGGTCTTTGGTATTGCTTTAGCCCTGCCACAAGGAGAGGAGGAAAGAAATTAACAACATGGAGACTGCCCACTGCATTGGTGCTGAGGAAGACACTAATTTAGTACTCATCAAGGAAGAAAATAATAGCTGGCTCTCTCCATCTCCCACATTTATATGGTAAGCCTTACTTCAAAGTCACCCTGGAAAATTACATGACATTTTTATCACAGTAATTTTCAGACTGGGTCATTATCTTTAACCAAACATTTGTGCCACACTTTGAACAGACACATATATCAGGCAGGCAGTAGACTGCTCTAGCAAATTCAAGGGGAGATTTTTGCACAGTCTTTTCGGGGTTGTCAATCAAGAGATGATGGTGTTAAGGGAGTGAAGGAAAGAAATGTCGGAGGAAAAAGTGTAACCAACTGACAAGCCCAGTTATCAACCCGAAGGACTAAGACTGGGGACTGGGGTTTCAGTTAAATGGGCTGTCCCTCCTCGTATAAATGGCTAGTGCTTAAGATAATTCTAAAATGTCTATCCCAAACTGGAATCCCAGGCCTCCTATGTATTAGTGGTATGACCTTGGGCAATCCACTGACCCTCGTGGGATACCAATTGCTTAAGATACAGCTTAGCTGAGCTTTGTGCTGTGTATAAATCAAGCTAGCTGGATTTTTATTTTTGTCATTATTGGATAATTTGTGGACCTACTACCTAGTAGATGTCAAATGTTTGGTCTGGATCTTTGGTCTTGACCTCCACCTAGCCCTATAAATATCAATCAGGTCTTTTTAGGCTAGACTGACACCCAGGATCTGCTTATAAATCCAGTCTATATTGTCACATTCATCAGAAGAGTTCAAAGCAAAAAAAAATTAAAAAGATTAAAAAAAACTGTATTCAGAGCTAGAATTCCTAAGTTCTAAACTTGCTTTTATTCATGATTCTCTGTGTGACTCTAGGCTGGTTGTATACCGTCTCTGAGGCTCAGTTTTCTCAATGTAAAAGAGAGCTAGTGATATTTAATTACCAGAGTTTTTGTGCAATAAATAACAGGATACCATAAAATCATTGCCTTGCCAAGCATAAAGCCTGAAATAGAACATATGCTCAGATTGTCACCTGAATATATATCTGGCAGTTCTACTTTAAAAAAAAAAATAATCCATAGTTACTCTCTAGAAGCAAAGGCATTTTAGTTTTATTAACTCAGTTGCAAACAAACCTCTTCATGCCTGCCTGGTCTCTCCTAGAAGAGGTTCACAGATACAGTGGCTTCATCCCTCCTCAGCTCTTTTCCCTTCTCCCGTGGCTATTGCTGTAACAACCTACTGCAGAGTGTTGACATTGTACAAATGATATGAAGGTAGTAATTTATGGTGCACTGCGCACAATTTATTTTTAGGTGTCCAATGAAACAAGGTGTCAACAGTTTATCAATATCAAACAAAAGGATATAGATCAAGATTTTAGAAAATACAGCTGTGTATTCTTAAGGTGGACTTAGGTAATATGAAGAGTTTAAGGGGTGCAGAGCAAGACCATCCCCACCCCGGGTGAATGGCAGAAGCCTAGAGAAGTTCTGTGACTATACACTGGGCTCCAGTATTTCATACACAGCACTTTTTTTTTTCAGCAAGCATTTATTGACATCTACTTGGATCTGATCATAAGACCCGGTACTGGAGGTTGGGATGACAGAGGGGCACATGAAAGGAACCCCAAACATCAAGTAAGTCATATATTAGTAAAGCACAGAGACCTCTCAGCTGATCACTGATTGGAGTCCTGCATAGAGGAATGTATGAGGTCAAGAAGATGAGAAGGAAGAGGGACAGACGTCCACTAGGTGCTGTTCTCGGTGCAATGGTGGACACATCAGTTCCATCAGTCAAGCTTGCTGCTGTCATGTGGTTTATAACTGGGAGTGAGGTCTGGTATCAAACAAAGAAGTACACAGTTAAATGGCAAGATTTCAAATCACTTAAAGTATGTAAAGAAAACATACATGGGTTGGAAAGATTAAAAACTTTATATAGGGTGGTCACCAAAGGTTTTGTTGAGAAAATGGAGATTGTAAGAAGGTGGCCATAAAAAGATTTTATTTAATTTACATGCAGATTTAAAAATGTCATTGTCTTTCCTCACTTACTGTGGTGAACAGAAGAATGAACATGTCTGTTTTTTGTTTCTTTTTCTTTCCTCAAAGAAAAAGGCTATAATAAGCAATTCTGGGTCCAGGTAGTTAGGTATAAGAATAAGGAAGTCCAGCTTAATTAAAATGTCCACCTACACTCAACATTTTATTTCATCGAGATTTATTAAAACAGATAATTTGTCATTAATCAAAAGTCATTTGATTTCCCAAAAAACATTTATCGAGACTTAACAACTCGGTTATGTGTGTTATGTGGTTGTTAAGGTTTCAATAAATCTGTTTTTCCAAATCAATGTGAATTTAATTAAAATGCAAAAAAAAACCAACCCAAACCTTATCTGGTTTGCTTCAAATCCTTACTTTAAACAACTAATAGGATGTTATTAAGAGCCTGATTTAGTGACTATAGGGCAGGGAGAATTTAGTGACCATTAAAGCAGCCGATGAGTACCAGAGCAGCCGGAGGGGAGTTGGGGAGAGAGAAACAGCAAAATGTTTGCTGAGGTGACTGTCAAACAGCAGTGGGGTGTAAGGTGAAATACACAAAGTTTTGACAGACCCTAAAATTCAATTAGTCAGGACACAGATATCCTAGTACATACAGGGCATATGAAAGGTAGATCACATTGACCTCATTCAAATCCTTTATTACTGTCCCAGTAACCAAAGGAACTGTACTGATTTGAATAGCACTCCTCTCCCTCAAATTCCTGGAAATGTACCTGGAACCTATAAATGTGACTTTATTTGGAAATACGGTCTTTGTAGATGTAACTAAGTTAAAATGAAGTCACGCTGGATGAGGGTGGGTCCTCATCCAATGACTAGTGTCCTTATAAGAGGAAGGACATGTGGACATGGATATACAGGGGGAAAGGCCATGTGAAGATGGAGGCAGACACTGGCATGCTAGTACATCTACAAGCCAAGGAAGGCCAAGGATTGCTGGCAGCCAACAAAAGCTAGGAAGAAGAAACAAAGGATTCTCCCTTAGATAGCAAGCCCTGCCAACACCTGAATTTCAGACTTCTAGCCTCCAGAGCTGTGAGAGAATAACTTTCTATTCTTTCAAGCAACCTGGTGTGTAGTAATTTGTAATAGCAGACCCAGGAAACTAATAAACGGGTAAACAGAACTCCTGGACTAGAGCTAGCCTTTATTATGCATCTGCAACTGCAGTCATATAAAGAGTACCCAAGAAATGTGAGCCCATGGGCTCCTCTCTGTAGCTCACCTGGAAGACCTTTCCTATCAAATCCTTATCTCTACTTGGTGAATGTTTACCTTTCAAAACCAGTTCATTTTCCACCTACTCCATGAAGGATTCCCTATAGATTCATCCAGAAGGGATCTCTCCCTGTGAACTCCTGATTCACACTGATTATTTTTTTTTCTTTCAACAGAAAAATCCTTATTAACATTGTATTTAAGTTATGGCATCACTGTCTATTTGGAAAACAAATACTAAAGGCTGGTTTGGTGATATTATGAATTCATTCAACAAAAGTGCATTAGTTGTCTATTATACGTCAGATACTGTGCTAGATACAGAGGTACCATGATAAATAGAAGGTACCATGATAAATAAAATACTCACTAAAAGGTCTCATGGCTTGTATGCTTATCTGTATGTATACCCACCAACCACAGTACATGTACAGAGGAGGTACTAAATCATCATTTTTGCTTTATTGCATAAGCCTTTCTACTTCCCCATGTACAAGGAAACATAACACAAAGCATCAACAGACCTGGTCAAAACCAGACTCAGCCACATCACCTTTTGTGGCCAAGAGCATGATTCTTAACATTTCTGAGTCTCATATTGCTGATTTCTAAAACAGCACTCATAAAACCTACTTTGTGGGGTTGATGGGAGGATTTACTGATAAAATAACTGTAATGCAATCCAACAAATATTAGTTGCCCTTCCATGTTCCCAGGGGCAGTCACCCCTTGATGACTGAATGACTTTTTCCTCCTTCTAACTCCTCCTTGAGCAGACAAAAAAAAGAAAAAGAAAAAAAGTTCCTGGGATACCAATGATTTCATTTGACCCTGTTCCAACCACAGAATTCTCTCTCACGAAAACATCCTAGAAAGCTGCTATCAGACACAGACTTAAAAAAATAAGCAGATAAGACAGGTGAAAGGGAACAACAATCTTCTGAGCAAAGTCAGCTGGAAACATTAGATTTGGTCACAGAAAAGCATTTGACTTACAGTTGTTCTTAAGTGTATTGATCCCCCTGCACCCGGAGCCCCTCTACCAGACCTCCTGGGCAGCTACCCTCCACAGCCCTGTGGTAGCAGCCACTGCTGCTGTTTCATAACTGTCCACTTCTCACACTTCGCTGAAAGTATGAGCTTTGGGGCTGGAGAAGAAACACTGAAAAACTCCCCAACTCTTCCTACTTAATAACCTTGTAGTGCTTCTGAAGATTGAGCTCATGTGCCCAGGAATTAATGAAAGCAAGGTCAAAGCATCATAAATATTCCGGAGGGTCAAATAGGTTGGGAATACCTGGCATTGTGTCTAATTAAGCTTCAGAGTGAAGGGAACCTGCAACCATTGCACCCAGGCCCTCTTCCACAAATATCCACTCAATTCATGAGTCTCCCCAAGGCCCTACTTTGCCTCTTTGTAGTTCCTGCACTTGTTTTCTATTTTCTGGCACCCATGTAACTTATTAAGTCATTTCCCTTCTTGTCTTTGTCTTCATGTCCAGTTCATTCTTTTGACAGACATAATAGGAGGAAAAAGTGCTAGGAATCACCCAGACTGTGGTTGTAATTCTGTGCAGATCGCCTGGAAACTCTGAGGACAGTTCGTTGAATTGTTCATTCTCTGAGTCATTCAACTGGAGCTTGGTGCTGACTCTATTTCAGACACAGAGACATCAAAGTCTCTACCCTCAAAGAGCCACCAATCTGATGAGAAAATATTAAAAATTTCACTTGTGGAAAATAGCATAAGGACTACACAGTAAAAATTAAGTTTATGGAGTTTTTCACGATGTGCCAGGCATCCATTCTTTTACAATGATCCCCTGAAGCAGATTATTATTCAACTTACAGGTAAGGCACCCAAGGTTCAGAGATGTTAAGTAACATCTGCAATTAGTGCTGCAATTAGGAATGTGGACTCCAAGTCACATAACTCTGAGTGAATTCAAATCCAGTTCTATCTTTTATATGCTTAAGACATTGACAAGTTAATTCTCATATTTTTCCAGAGAGGAGTTAATTTTTGTTCAGTTATGACAATAATCACAAAATGTGAAGTCAATCTCTAATCTCTCAATTTTCCCCTGGATGTGTTTTCCCTTCTTAGTTAGAACATCACTCGCATCCCTCTCTCTTCTAAGAGTTGATCTATGTATGGTCCTCAGGCCAAGAATATCTATTAGTGGATTGAAGTGTTTGCAATGCCAAGCAAGAGTCATCCTGCACAGACTTTCAGGCTCCACTCCTGCTCTTGCCTCTTGAAGAGAGACAGCAGGGCATCTTTAATTCAATAAAAATATAGGTGTGTGTGTGTGTGTGTGTGTGTGTGTGTGTGTGTGTGTGTTGATATTATGGGTGGAACTGTGCCCCCCCCCAACATATACTGAAGTCTTTACTACTGGTACCTGAGAGAGTGATTCTCATTTGGAAATAGGGTCTTCGGAGATATATTAAAGATCAGATGAAGCCATGAGGTTAGGCCCTACTCCAATATGACTGGTATTCTTAGAAGAAGAAAAAGGTTGTGTGAAAACAGAGACACACAGGGAAAGCATGTGGTAACACAGAGACTGCAGTGACACAGCTTTCAGCCAAGGAATGTTAAAGACCAATGGCCACCACCTGACACTGGCAAGAGGCAAGCAAGGATGTGACTCATAGTCTCAGAGGGGTCTTAATCCTACTGACACTTTGACTTCACACATGCCACCTCAGGAACTGTGGGAGAATGAATTGCACCCAGTGGTACTTGATTATAGCACACCCAGAACACTAATACCAGAGGTCTCAAAAATTTCTTAAGAAAATAATCACTTTGACATAGATCCCAGTACAGTGACCACTTCGGGAAATTGCCATATTTGTTCCATGTCTCCTTGAGTCTTTTTCTGCTGCACATAATTTTCCAAGGAGTGCTGTCACTGTAGAACCATAAAATGTTTGGGCTAGAAGGAATACGGTCATTATCATGACTAATTTGTTTGAGCTATGAAGGAATTTTGGTCCCTAGGAAAGAAGTGACTGGTCGAATACTGGGATGGGAAAAGAGCCCAATTCCTCCTTCTCCCACACCTGAGCTCTTTCCTTCATCAGATTCCTTAGTCCTTATAACCCCTTCAGTCCTTAAAATAGAAATCTGTGGGTAAAATCCAAATATAGCATTAAACCGTCTCACTCACATATATAAAATGATTTCTAGGTATGTTAATTATGGTTCCAGGAAGGATAAATTTGGTAATTTGGGGCTTTGAATTAGAATACTTCTGTACAGGAGAGATTTTCAAATTTTCAGACATGGTGAAACATTTAAACAAAAACAATAAGGGGTGCACTTGTGATGAGCATCAGGTGATGTAGGGAACTGTTGCATTACTAAATTATACACTGGAAACTAATGTAACATTGTATGCTAACTAACTGGCATTAAAATAAAAGCTTTAAAAAGACAAAAAGAAACTTTAATGAAAATAAAATACAGAGAAGAAACTTTAGTCACTAAAGCTATTAATAAATGCATAAAGCTGTAATTTCAGTTATAATTACTATTCTTAATGTTTGTGTTAATAACTTCCATAAACAATCTGCTGAAATATATTTGAAGTAGTAACTGACAGGTACCATTCAAAAGGTAAGAAATGAGTGCTTTAGAAATGTATGGAAAACCTTCTAAGAGGATAAATAAATGTAAGTCAAATAATATGATACTCATTTTTCTGTTATCAAATCATTGCTTAAAACAGTAATACAAAACTCTAGCAAGTCTATGGCAAAAGAAATACATTTACTCATTATGATCAAGATTGTTCATTAGGAAAGAAGGTGTCAATACGAATTAAGAGCATTCATATATTTTGACCCTGTAATTCTAGCTCTAGAAATTTATGTCGAGGGAAAAACCTCAATATTGTAATTCCTTGACCCCAAAAACATTTACTCGACATTTTAAAAATGCAATTAAGTATAAATAAATTTCCAACAAGAGGGGAATCTTTAACCATACTATATGATGTGATACTAAATGGCCAATAAAACTTACTCACAAAATATTTTTAATAGCATAGAATGCTTAAGTTGTGGCACTAAGTGAAATAAGGAAAGGTAAAAATATAATAATAGCCAAACTATGCATATTTCAACCCGTTTCAAAAACATACAAAAATTAAACTTCCCCAACTTATACTGCTATAAACTTGGTGCCATCCTCTTCTCAGACTACCAACCCTTATACTTGTGCACAGAACATTTTCAGTAATATTTCTAGTTATATGTATACACACTTATATAAAAATTACAAAAATAAATATCGTAATCCAGTAACTTTTTCTGTCTTCATTCTCAAAGGAAAACAGGAGTGACCGAGCTGTGACAAAATAGAGAACGATCAGCGCATACAAGAGGAGATATCTAGGGTAGCCTGAAGGGTTAAGAGGGTGTCTCTCTTTGGAGAATAAACCCTTCTGTCTCTTTCAATGCTCACCTCCTCTTGATTTTGATAAACTGTTCCTCTCTCTGTTCAACCAAAAGTTTTCAGCAAGACTGCCCACATTTTTTTAATAAGATCTTGCCGTCCCCACCTCTACAAATAATTAATCCAGAACTTAATAGACTACTGATCCAAATGGGTCAACTCAAGTACTTTCCGGGGTTTTAAAAATAGAACTGTAAAAGAGAGTCACCATTTCTAGTGACAGAAGCGTAAGACCGTGATGTTCCGCATGTGTTGGCAGCTCTGCTTCTCAACACACCACAGGGGAGAAGCCAGTGTTCAGTGAGAGAGGGGGATGCCAGAAGATAGTAGGGGGCAGAGACTCCTGCCAGAAAGAGATCTGGCAGGATTCTCTTCTCTGGATAAAGCAGTACTTTTGCCCTTTGCATGGTTTGCTTCTTGAACCTTCAATTGAGTCAGAAGCTCTAGTATCTTTCTGATGAGAACCTCTACTTCCTTACACTGACTTATTCCAGTTTCTCTAATCTAAGGAAAGAGGTAGGTACCAAGAAAAATAAAATTGGCAAAAGATACCATTGTGCCCTGGAAAGGGCCAGAATATTTATACTGGCTCTAAAGCAAGAGATGATGTAAAGGGACAAAATGAGAGAGATGGCCCAGCACCAGATGTTAACGGACTCTGGCTACCACTTTTAAAAATGCCAAATGCACTCCTTAATACCTATCACCTGGCTAACCACGTTCTGCATGGAGCACTGGGTGTTATACGAAAACAATGGATCATGGATCTCCACATCAAAAACTAATGATGTATTGTATGGTGACTAACATAACATAATAAAATAAAATAAAAATAATAAAAAAATAAAAATGCCAAATGCAGCCTGCAATCATACAGAAATTCGGATAGGCTTTCAAGGCAGGCGAGGGCCAGCAAAATCCAATTTGTGTTTTTAGAAGCACTACTCCAGAGGAGATGTGGAGACAGTTTGGAAGCTATCTTCATAGTTATTGAAAAAGACAAGGAAGACGGGAAGTAGTGAAGTACTATAAGGAATGCGGAAGAGGCCACTGCAGTAGTAAGTAATGTTGGCAGCCATGCAGACCATGGTATACACATTTTTCTGAGTCGGATCCATTTATTCCCAATGTCATATCTTAAGGGAACAATCCAGAGAAATGTAATTCCCCTTAAGTTGGATTTTTATTGCCAGGCTTTAACAACTCTGCATTTTCAGGTTAGTAGGCACAGAACACACATGTCTCTTCCCTTGCAGACTCACAGAAGTCTGCACAGAGCATGCCGGGATTGACAGATCTGAAATAAATAATCATTTTTATCCTTGGACTGATAATCAAGGAGCAATGTTACCTCATACACAAAGGAAAATTATGAAAACTACAAAGAGAAATTAAAGATGGCTCTAAAGCAGATTAAAAATTAATGACAAGCGAAATCAAATTCCTTTTGTGGCCCATCTTCCTCCACCAGCAGCTAGCTCTAAATAACACTGCTGAAGGAATCACATTAGCTTCTAATTTAAAGGGACTTCTAGCAAAATAATCACTAAACCTCCAATGACACCTGTCTCCAACAACCTCCTAATTTTTCCAAGTGAGTAGGAGGGGTCACATCAGCCAATGTGCCCTGGCTTTTGCCTGGCAATTCAGAGAATTGCATGACCTTTGCTCTTGGAGAGGAAATTGCAGTTTTTAAAAAGCACATCTACAGAAAGCTTGCTATTCAGAGTGCAGTCATACCTGCCAGGTCACGGCTGTCATCCATCTCCAATAGCATTGATTTCTTGGAAGAAATGACAATAACCAAGCAAAATGGTTGAGAAGATATTTTGCCATAACATAATGTACCTCTGCAAACACAACCTCTATTACTTGTTATTAGTAACTTACTTCCTGTCACTCTACCTGGATATAGTCAAGACCATAAATGCTACAGAGTGATAGATATTTATTTGGTTTTCGTCTTGCTCAGATCTCTTTCAAAGAAACAAAACAGGATTTGTATCTTAAGTTGCCATTAACCACAAACAACAACAAAACCTCCCTGATTTGCAGTTTCTCTTCATTAAGTACTGATGTCTCAGGCAAAGGGCAACTGGATGAGCAATCTGCAGACATATATTTGAATGGCGATTGTGAGCAGTGGGATTAAGGATGCCTTTTTGTATGCCTCAGTTTTCCGATCTGTAATAGTAGCATAATAATTGCACCCAGATGTAATATTGTTGTGAGGATGTAATATGAGGTGGTAAACATAAACTATAAGCATTTTTCTTGCATCCCAGGATGGAAAGTATGGTAGTCATACTTTCCATTAACTACATAATTGGCACACAGTGGATTCTCATTACATCTGTGACAAGAGGCCAGAGTGGGGAGTTTGGATACCATGTAGTAGGCAATGAAAAGCTATCTTATCTCCTAAACATAGATATTTATGCCCAAATGCCCATGACTGGATCTAACTATAGCAGCAAAATCTGTCAGCTAGAGGCATAAAGGCCAAAGAGCTGTTGAAATAATCTAAATGAACAGAGTCAAGGACTTAGTTAAAGCAAAACAATTAGATATCAAAAGAGGAATAGATTTAAGAGATTATTTGATAGTATTTGATAGACTGTTTCATAGAATTGATGGAGCCTGAAAATTAGCTTCAATGTATCATTGTGTCCTCGGTATTTCCCCTGATCCCCAGGACACGGCACTGGGAGCTGAAATGCAAGCTCCACGGTGAAAGTAATCGACAGACATGTGGTTCCTTTCCAGTACCTGTGGATTTCAGCAAGATGACATTGTTATCCGCATTTGCTACTTTTCTTGGAGGCACTTTATAAAACCAGGAAGATCTGCCTTCAGATCAGGTGATCACTTATTTTCCAAGTTTTAATCATATTATTAATTTTTTTAGACTGTAAATTTGATGTCAATCGCAATAGATCTCAGCAAAGGAAGGAGGGGAAGAGCAGTCATACCATATGAGAAGAAATTCAGGGAGGCTTTTCTAGAGATAAATATTTGTATTGTAATTATAGATCTGTCATCAACACCACTATAATTTCCTGTCAATCACCACACTGATGATAGGATCTTATCTTCCAAGGTATAACTCTCGTTTACTGCAATTATCACCAGGATGAATCTTCGAAGATGTGCAAAACCCCCACTTAGAATTATTTTCAAGTAGGCTTGAAAATTGATATTCCTATGCCAATGCCCATCGGTGGGGATCATCCAAAGGTCTTTAAACCTATTTCTCTGTGGGTGATGGTTAACTGTAAATCGCCAGAAACAGATGTTGGTGTTTCCACCATGTTCTGCTTTTTTCTGACATAACTCGCCTATATGATCAATTTGGGATAGAGGTGAAGAATTTCAATTAAATGGTCCTATACAAGCAAAACTTTGAAAGGTTCATTTAAATGAATTTTTAACATAAACATGCTGGAATCCGGATTTAAACCCCTGTTCTTTCAATTTACTCAAACTAATCTCTCTGTAAACTCTCCCTTCTTTTTTATCCCAATGCTGCTACTCATATCTATCACCTGGACCACTTAGCAGCTTCCTAAATTATTCTTTTTTTGCCTCTAATATGCACCAATCCATTTACTACTTTTTTTTCTGCCAGAATTCAAAAAAATTGTCATGTCATTCATTTGTATAGGAGGATCATATAACACCTTACTGACTTTATGACTTTAACTTTCCATCTTTTTAATGGGAAAAAAAAAGATTAAGATACAGTGTCTGTCTTCAAGTTAGTAAAACCTAGTGGTAAGACTCCACATGTTGATGCATTTTCTGTTGTTGTTGTTCACTTGTCTAAGGGTTATTATAGTTACCTGTCTATATTCCTTTCAAACTCCTGAGAGAATGCCAGTTTCTATCTCTATAAGTCAAAAAGTGTGGTGACACAGGAAGAGTTTTCTGAGCTAGACCTTGAATAAATAGGAGTTTAAACTTATGTTAATCAGGGAAACAAGAGCACAAACAAAGCACAAAGGTTACGAACTGTTTAAGAAAGAGTAAATATTTTAACTAAACATTGGAGGGTGTCCTTTAGAGCCTGATATAGCAGGAAATTAGGCAGGAACCATTTATCAGGGTCCCATGAGAGGAAAAGATTTTGCAAGGCAACCCAAAGGGTGTGTAACCCTAATGGGTACAATTCAAAGAGCACTAAAAGGGCTGACGGCCTTCGATGCATTATATAAAACTCACTCTGACTACAGCATGGAGAATTCATTGAGAAGAGAGAGAAATGAGAATGACTCAAGAGGCAATGAAAGTAGATATTCTTATCTATTTACGTTGTCCAGTATCCAAAATTCCCTCCCACTCTCATTTTAGAGAAATTCCCTTTCTGTAAATAGTCCAAAGATGGAGTACATCCCTTCCTGATCCAGAATCTTCCTCCTTTTTATCCCACTGCAAGTCAGAGCTCAAGTTTAACATAAGCTTAGCCACTGAGATGCTTCCACCTGCACTCTGAATCTGAAATGAGCAAGGCACATACTGTTAAAGGAGCAATTAAGATCCTTTCTCAACTAATGGGGAATCATGGAAGCAGTGTGGTGGGAATATACCATTGGTGGTGGTACCTGCAGCTCGAGAGTACTTTTGGAAGATCATTGTTCTGCCCTCTAACTTACCCAGGCTTTCAGCATCTTAACAGTTTCAGGCAACAGACACCATTTGTCTAAATTCTTTTTTTTTTTTTCTTAATGTGGACAATATTGCTTTCTGTTGCTTGTACCCATGAGCCAGGAGTAAAGGAAAGTCCCCTGCAATGCAGCAGCAATATAAAACAAGGGGCATATTTGTAGCACAGGTTCAAAGTAAAATAGACCAGATGACATGGCTACCTGTGTACATTATAAGCATGACATGCAATACTATATCATTCTGAAAACTACACATAGCTTTCTTAATCCTTGTTCTTTCTCAGTCTTATACACTGAATAGGGCCATGTTTAAAGGCTTCCATTGTATCCAATGGATGTTGCTTCTTCATGGTGCTCCATGTGCTTTTCCTCAACACAGGTTCTAGTAACCTACATCTGATTCCTGGTGGTAAGAGTGGTAGGTGGCTCTCCATGAAATGCTAAGAACTATGTGAATGTATGTGAATATAAAATTGGTTAGCTAGGAGATTTCACTGGAAAACAGGAGGGCAAACATGTGGCAAAGAAATCTTGGAGACTGGTTGACTGCACTGCAATGTTCATGCTGTGGAATAGTGAAGGAAGGATAAATAAGTGAACAGATAGAAAAACCAACCACACTGGGTTGTGACTACTCAGAACTTTAATGGTCCCAGACCATTGGAGAGCCATTCCAGAACTTTGCCTGGCCTGTGCAGTTGAGCACTTTGCTTCTCCCCTCACCACACTCCCCCACCCCAACCACTGCAAACTGATTCAATAGTCCTCACAGGTTTGATGGGCAGATTCTCAACCACCTTACCTACTCTCCAGGCAATGGTGATTTGGGGAGGAGACAAAGGAACCTTTTAGAATAAGAGCTAAAGATTTATTTCCAAAGGCTCTGCAGAAACCTAAAAAAGGTTCAGACCTTTGCAACTGTGCACAAAGCAGACAGAGCATGAGTGAGTACTAGTCTAGTCTAGCCTGTTCGTGGCCCTACTAAGTAGCACACTGGCACAAGCTAGAACTATAGGGAATATGTTATAAATTTTGCTGACCTCCTCTCTCATCTTCAACATCGTCCTTTGCATTTAGTTAATACTAAGTTCCAAGAACTATGCTAAGCCCTTTTATATGCATTATCTTGTAGAATCCTCAAAATATTCCTAGGAGTTGAAATTATTATTGTCTCCATTTCATGCATAAGTAAGCTGAAGCCAAGTTTGACTCCACAGCCCATCTTTTTTTCTTTTTCTAATTTTATGACAGGGTCATCTAAGGTAACAGATTATTAAATTGTCCTAGGAAGAGTCAACTCTTTACTTCTGAGAGTATTTATGACACAGAACGAAAAACCAAGTTTCTCTTTCACTCTCATGATTTTTTCAATCATACACTTTCAGAGAAATGAGAAGATGGAAAGCTATCATTGTCTGAAAAAGAATATTCTACTTTAGACTCTAGAGTCTTTCCTCCAGTCAATATTCCCAGGCAAAATCACTAGCAAACAACGTATCATTTGAGAGACTTGTGATACCTTTAACAGAGTTTACTACAATGAATACAATCTTCCTTCAAAATAAAAACTTAATTTGAAATGGACTTCAAAACTGCATTTAGTCTTGCAGACCTAGTGTCTCTGGTTTAACATATGTTATCTTATTCCCAGGAAAAGGTTCACATCTTCTACACTCTATCTGTGAGGACAAGAAGGTAAGGAACCTAAAGGAGGAAGTCTAATATTAGAGACGGATGCAGAATGGAGTTCCAATCCTGTTAGTCTAATATTATTAAAATCACTATTCTTAAACAGAATAAATGTATTAGCCTACATGCTCATGCAGACATAACAAATAGCTCCAAAACGCTTTGTAAAGCACATCTACGGAAGTAATGTACTCTGTAATGGTGATGGAGCTCATCGCCATCAGTCATGTGGCATGTTCATGAAGGACATCCAAATTTTAATTAGCTTATGCTAAACAGCTTTAGTATCAATTTAGGTGAAATGCGACACTTGGTAAAATTGTTTGGATAGCCGCTAGGAATAATAACTCATAGAGCAGAATCACCAAGAGAATACTGTTTCATCAAAGGACACTGATTCTGATAGAAATCAGGAAAACATCTGGAAACAGGACAGGGGAAAGAATAAAAAGAGAAATCATTTGCAAATACAGAGGTAACAATTTGCTGTCCCTTCAGTGTGAGCAAATTAAAGGCATCAATCTCCCATGTGAAAGAAAATAATTACCACTCTAAATAATCTCACACATACCAGACACACATATATTCATCATATTTGCAATAAATGTGATCGTATAAAGACATACTATACTGTGAGTTCTGCAAGAATAGCTAATGTATTATATTCATATTTCTATTAATCATGATGCTTTGGACAATAATATGCTCCCCACTGAGGATTTCACATGTGCAAAAAGCCTAGGCTTTGCACCCAGAGAGGGCAAAATTCAAATTGTGGTTGTACCGCTAGTTACCAGGAATATATGGTTTGGGACAAGTTACTTCACTCTTCTGGTCTTAATTCATAAAAGTCTCACCGTTGTTGGTAATAATCAAGAAGAAGAAAGCAAATGGCATTGTCTCTGCTTTAATAAGTTCTGTATAAATTAAAACAGTACATGGAAAATAATTATGCTTAAAGATGAAAAGTGTACACACGTGTGAATGTGCACCATGTTCTGCATCAGTGTGCCCAGTCTGTTTTTATTACGTACAGACTGTGAGAATAGTGCAACCCCAATTATTTCTCTACAGGATGATTTTCTCCATCTGGAAAATGAGATAATAATACTATTGATCTAATTTTGTATGTGTATGTGGAGTGATTGAGGTATATGCCATTTTTATTCTAAATATCTCTATTTTTGGGTAATTCTATAGTAACCCGAAGTTCAAGGAATATTTTAAACTTGCCTGTAGGTGAGTTCTTGGGTGAGGAATCCACTTCTTGAATGCAGCAGATGTTTAATAAATAGATCAGATGCTAGGGGGGAAAATGATAAAAAGATGAAAAGATTTTGTGGCTGTCTTGAAAAGCTCAGAGTTACTAGAAGATCTAGCATACCAGAGTACAACAATTACCAAAATATTCATGATCAACGTGCTATGGAGGCACACAACAAAGGCCTTTGACGTGGGTTCAACTAAAGATTAGGTATTTTCAAGGCAGGGAGTAACATTCAGAAACTGTTCTCCAGCAGAGAACATTCCGGTATTCTCATGAGATTACAAAATTGGGTTTGACTAGATAGGTGGATGTGCGCAGTACTAAGGCTGAAAATTAGGTAGAGCAGGTTTGAAAGGGTAATTTTTTATTGTGGTAAAAACACTTAACATTTGACCTAGCTTCTTACAATTTTAGGTGTGCAGTACACTATTGTTAACTACAGACATAATATGGTAGAGCAGATCTCTAGGATTTACTCATCTTGTAGAACTGAAAATTTATACCCATGGCCCAATGTCTTTCCATTTGTCATTCATCCCCAACCCCTGGCAACCACCATTCTACTCTTTGCTTCTGTTCATCTGAATACTTCAGGTATCTCATGTAAGTGGAATCATGTAGTATTTGTCCTTCTGGGACTGGCTTATTCCACTTAGCATAGAGTCTTCAAGGTTCACCCAAGCAATTGCATATGACAGGATTTCCTTCTTTTCAAGGCTGAATAATATTCAATTGTATGAACATACTACATTTTCTTTCTTCATTCATTGGTTGAAGGACATTCAGGTTGTTTCCATATCTCGACTATAGTGAATAGAATGTAAAATGTTTTACATGGTATGGGGGGTGCTCAAAATATTAAAAATGAAAGGCATTGGTTTTGTGTTGTTGTTAAAGATTTTATTGATTTATTTGAGAGAAAGAGTGAGCGAGAGAGAGCATGAACAGGGGCAGAGGGAGAGGGAGAAGCAGGGAGCCTGAAGAGGGGCTCGATCCCAGGACCCTGAGATCATGACCTGAGCTGAAGGCAGACGCTTAACTGACTGAGCCACCCAGGTGCCCCTAAATGAAGGGAATTGTTAAGGAGCTTTTTGTTGTTTTGTTCTCTGTAGCTTCCTCTTTATCTGTTGGGTAAGAGCAAGAGAAAAAGAGAGCAAGCAAGAGAGGAGAGAGATAAGGAAAACAATGACAGAAAGAATGAGAGGGAAAGAGAGAATGTCAAGAATAGGGAGAAGGAGAGAGAGGCAGAGAATGAATGAATAATGCCTAATTCATATTTGGATCATCACTGCATAAGCACATCAGGTTCGTGAGTTTAAGCTGCAGCTGAACTTCTTCTCAGCCATGGGAACACGGACAGGTCTCACGTTCTCTGTGCTTCAGTTTACCCACCCCTAATGAGGGTTTAACAATTGTACTTCCACGTCCTCTTTGGATGATCACACGAGGTAAAGCCAGTCCATTAGTTCCGTGATGCAATTTAGTCTTTACAAGGTCTTTTTCTCAGATGCTATTATTATTCTACACCTGCTTGGGCATATTTTGTAATGGCAGAGACCAGCCAAAGTATCTATCAAAGGTTTTCTTTTGCCTGCATAAGGAGTTAAAATATGACCACTGAGACTGCCTGCTGAGACAATCAAAATGAATATTTACTTAGGCTAGTAATGATCAATGTCTTCTGAGTAATATGGAAATTGAGTTCAACACTCAGAATAAAGCCGAGGCTCTGAAACTAAGGAAAACAGTATTAGCTAATGTACTCCCCCACATAATTGCTTGTCTTCTGCTGCAATTTTCACAATGCAGGGATCATTTATGTGCACTTATACATTTTACTGTTGACTGCATGGCTGTACAACACGTCGGGGAAAAAGGAAGCCACAGTAATAAGAATTCATCAAACATCCACAATTGCTCCTTAAAAAAAAAAAGAAAGAAAGAAAAAGCCTCTAAGGAGAGTCTTAACACCAAACCCATTTATGAGCTGTCAGAAACTGTCAAAGACAAAGCCTGGAAACTGGAATTGGGGCTGGGTTCAGCTCTTGCCTCAACTGCCAACTATTCGGGGCTCCTAAGCAAATTACTTCATAAAATGTCAAGGGGGAAGAAAAGAGCAAGGAGAAAAGTGTTATACTCACTGTTGCACACAGGAGTTAAGGAACACCTCTTTAATAGGTCACTGCCTCTTTCTGTGAAACAGGGAGCCCTAATCCATAGAAGACGGACTTGGAAGGTTTGCTTCAGACCTGTTTGGGGAACATGATCCCTCATAAGGTCCCCAAACCAAAGGCTTCTGAAGATTCTCAAGACAGGCTGGCATCAGATAGATAAGGGGTCTGGAGCACAGCTGTTTACTGCTCCCCACCCCTAACTTATTCAGATGGAACAGTTAGGTATTATTGGGCATTACTGTTAAAAATTATTTAACAAAGATAGCAGAGTACCTCCTCTTTACAACTATTACATCGTATGTGCCCAGAAAGGCTGCCCAAAAATTCGGTCCTGAGCCACTTTAGGACAGAAAGTTTCAAGGCACAGGAAGGGCAAAAGGACGTTTTACTGTTGCTGATTCATTCATATGACAGGATTCTTTCATAGGTTGGACCCCACTGAATTAGTGACTCATCCTAACAAAAGGCATCCTATTTCACAGTCTTGCCAGTAGCACAGGGTAGGTGAAACACAGAAGGACCAAAAAAACCCCAAACCAAAAAAAAAAAACAAAAAACAAAAAACAAAAAACAAAACAAAACAAAAAAAACTGTAAGAAGGAAAGCTTTTCTTTTCATTTTTTTTATGTTTTTGTTTATCCTGTACCTGGTTCCCTATGAACAAATAAACCCATTAATGTAGAGCATTATGATTATTTAGAAAAAAAAAGCATGTAAATTAAAAGAAAATCATTTTAGATGTCAGGCAATCCTTAGCAATAAAACTAATTTAAAAATATTTTTTCTTGGCACATGGCAGCAAGCAATGAAGGACTGTGACCCCTGAAAGAGAGAAAACAAATGAGGTGAGCCCTAAGATTGTCCCTGTTTAATGCCTAGGGACAGTTTTGTCGGCTGTGGTGCAGTACGAAGAAACTCAGTCAAAGCCCAGAGGATTCTATGACTTGAGGAGATACAACTGAGAGACTTAGGAGGCCAACACAGAGAGGGGTGTGCACAGAACAGAGTATTAGAGAGAAGAATTTACCAAGACTGAGAACTCCAGAGGTCACAGAGGGTCCCCCTCAAGAATTTAGCAGGAACTGATCAGAACACGTGTGGGGATTTTACCCAAACCAAAGGGAAGTATCTGACAAGACCAGAAGAAACGGTATGCAGTAGACACACAAAGTCAGGAATAGTGCCTGCTGCAAGACTAGAAAAATCTTCTAATTCACTGGGTATTGGTAGAGAGGCCATGCTTCAGTTGTGTGTGGGTGTGTGTGTGGCGGGGGGAGTTCTAGTTTCGGCAAACATAGGAGGAAAAGGTATGCGCATATACTAACCCAGGTATATACACAGATCCATAAACATCTCTATACGGAACCATTAAAATCTATAGTAAGCTAAAAATGAGCCCATAGACTTTCTAACTCTGTATCATTAAACAAGGTCATTCTAGCCTTTCCCCTGGGTTGTCTGTAACCTCCCACTCCAACAGTGAGAAATCTGGCTGATACCACATTACAGCTAATTGTTCTATTCCACTAGACATGCAATGGTTTCAGGACTGTTAATTGTACCCCCACGGCGGGGGGGAAATTATCAACTAGAGTTACAGTGCATATGTAGAATTCCTATAACCACCAGTTTCTGTAAGTAAGTTATGTAGAGTTCCTATAACCACCAGTTTCACAGACTTTATTCATTTCCAAAGTTACTTAGGTCAACGCCTTTTCCCACAACCACTTCAGTGAGATTGTTTTACACATTGTAATACATTTAGAATCAGTTGTAATAGTCTGCATTTTTTTTTCAGCAACAGTATTTTTATTTGTAAATCATGCAAAGGCCTATGAAATAGGTTTTCTTAGAACAGACCCATCTTGGCTAACTCAGTGGCACAATTCAAAAGTGAAAAATTAAGATATATTCTTTGTACAGAAGAGTCTTTAATAAACCCAAGGAATGTTTTCCACCAAGATACAAACTAGACCCTAGTTTTGCACACAAAGGCTGATGACTTTTATCACACACCAAGATTTGCTTTAATAGTTAAGGGACAGCAGTCAGGCTAGCAAAAAGTCACCAAGACAACAGAACATTTCCATGAGAGTAGTCATTTATTAACTGGCCAGATTACAAAAATAATCATGGTAGATACCTTAGTTCATCCTTCTAATAAGCCTATTGATCTGGTCTTCCCTGTTACCAGCATCTCCACCTTCTACAAAATGGGTGGTCTTTTTCTTCATTCCCCCTCGTGGAGAAGATAATTTGAAGGGCCATAAAAAGTTGTTTGCTTCTTTGAAACGTTTTCCAACAGTATAGATCTCGTGAATCAGATCCTCCATGCAGATGATGCCATATTTACCAAGAGATCGGGCAATCAATGTGTTATCTGTCAGGGCAATTCACTTCTTGTTGATTTTGCCATAACCACGCTTGTAGATCAATTCATTCACCGACTTCAGATTTGGGTACCCCCATGCTATATAAGGTTCCACAATCCTTAGCATGTTAACTGAAGCCTTGTTGAGCTTGACAAAGGTGCCATTGAAGATCTGGCGAAGGCGAAGAAGCTGCAACACCTTTCGAACCTTTGGGCTCACACCATTGATACCTCTGATCCTGATGACAAATGCCAATTTGGGTTCCGCAGGTATGTAGAAGTTGCCAGCTTTTCTTGCCATCCTTGCCATTCGAATCTCAGTTCTGTACATCTGCCTATATTCCTTGTGGTAATGCTTAGCTTTTTCATAGATGAGCTTCCTTCTTGCCTTTCGAAGCATCTTCTGAGCAAACTTCTTCCTCAGACGCTTGATCTTCAACTTTGCGAAATTCCTTCGCTTCTTCTTAAGGGTTTCTGGCACAGCAGGAACATTCTTTTTCTTCTCTTCTGCACCCTCCATGTTGACAGCCGGAAAAAGAGCAATAGTCTGCATTTCATCCTGGGATTGCCTGTATCCTAAAAGATTTTTTTTTTTTAATTTGCTTTCATTAAGGTTTAATCTTTAGGCTGTAAATTTCTATGAGTTTTGACAAATGTATAGCATCTTATATCCACCATTATGGTATCATTCAGAATAGTTTCCCTGCACTAAAAACTGACACCTTTATAATATCATGATGCCTTTTTTTTTTAATCCCTAATAGCTTTCCTTGTTCTGAAGCTTGCTTTGCCTGAGGTTAATAAAACTACTTGAACTTTTTTAAATTACAGGGAGATGTGTGGAAGTGTTCAATTACTATATTGTATACCTGAAACTGAAACAATATATGTTAACTACCTGTAATTAAAATTAAAAAAAATTAAAATTCATGTTATGTTAACATGGTGAATATCAATCTTATCATATTTATTTTATTTTTTTTACGATTTTGTTTATTTGACACAGAGAGACACAGTGAGAGAGGGAACACAAGCAGGGGGAGTGGGAGAGCGAGAAGCAGGCTTCCCACTGAGCAGGGAGCCCAATGCGGGGCTCGATCCAGGGACCCTGGGACCACAACCCAAGCCAAAGGCAGATGCCCAATGACTGAGCCACCCAGGCACCCCTTAGTCATCACATTTAAAGTGCATGTTTTATATACCACATACGTTTGGGACATTTAAAAAAATCTATTCTGACAATCTCTGACTTTCAGTTCAAGCACTTGGATCGTTCACATTTAAAGTGACTGTCACTATAGTGGAATCAATATCTACCATGTTTGTAACTAGTGATTCCTAAATATGTTACTTCTTTCTTTTTCTTCTGCTTTGAGAATCTTATATGACTCCATTATATCTCCTTTCTTAGCATATCAATTGTACTTCTTTTCAACATTTTTTTAAAGGTTTTATTTATTTTTTATTTATTTATTTGAGAGAGAGAGAGAGAGAGAGAAACAGCATGAGAGGGGAGAAGGTCAGAGGGAGAAGCAGACTCGCTGCTGAGCAGGGAGCCCGATGCGGGACTCGATCCCGGGACTCCGGGATCATGACCCGAGCCGAAGGCAGTTGCCTAACCAACTGAGCCACCCAGGCGCCCTTCTTTTCAACATTTTTAGTGATTTCATTAGAATAACAATATACCTTTTTAATCCAACTTCAAATAACACCACACTAACAGAACTGTTTTGTTTCTCCTGACAGTCCACTGACTTTGCTATCATTTATTTAACTTATACATATACTATAATTCCCCCATTGTTACTTTCATATCTTTAAGCAATTTTCAAAACGGAAGAGAAAAAAAGTAAATTTTTTTTAATTTTTTATTGTTATGTTAATCACCATATATTACATCATTTGTTTTGGTGTAGTGTTCCATGATTCATTGTTTGTTCATAACACCCAGTGCTCCACGCAGAATGTGCCCTCTTTAATACCCATCACTAGGCTAACCCATCCCCCTACCCTCCTCCCCTCTAGAACCCTCAGTTTGTTTTTCAGAGTCCATCATCTCTCCTGGTTCGTCTCCCCCTCTGACTTACTTTTAAAGAAGATTTTATTTATTTATTTGAGAGTGAGAGAGAGAGCGAGCGAGAGCAAGAGAGAGCATGAATGGTGGGGAAGGACAGAGAGAGAGGAAGAAGCAGACTCCCCGCTGAGCAGGGAGCCTGATGGGGGGCTTGATCCCAGGACCCTGGGATCATAACCTGAGCCAAAGGAGGATGCTTAACTGACTGAGCCACTCAGGTGCCCCAAAAGTAAATATTTTATTTTACCTTCATTTATTCTTTCTCCAACACTCTCCCTTTGTGTAGGTAGGTCTGAGTCTCTAACCTGTATAATTTTCCTTTGCCTGAGGAACTTCTTTTAACATTTATTGTAGGTAAATTCTGCTGGCAATGAATTCCCCCATTTTACATCTGTCTGAGAGTCTTTATTTCTCTTCTATTTCTGGAAGATAGTTTTGCTGGATATAGAATTCTGTTTTGTTGGTTTTCTGCTTTCCATGCTCTAAGTATGTCATTTTCTTTCCTCTCTTTATTTTCATAATGTCTACAACTCTTATCCTTGTTCCTCTGTAAATAAGGTGTTCTACCCACCCACCCACGCCTTCTTTAAATTTTCTATGGTTGTCTGCAATTTGAATGTAATATACCTTGTATGGGTTTTTCTTTCTTTTTTTCTTTTCCTTGAATTTTTTTTTCACTTGAGTTTGGGCAAGTTTTATTGACCTGTTTTCTAGTTCACTGATTCTTTCCAGGTAATGCTGAGTCTACTGATAAACACATTGAATGCATTCTTCATTTCTGTTACAGTGATTTGCGATTTTTAGATTTCCTTTTGACTCTTTTTGTTTTCACATCTTTTCTCATATTTTTGATCTATTCTTGAATATTTTCTACTTTTGCCATTATAATGCTTAACTTACTACTTACAGCTCTTTTAAATTCCCAGGCTGATTATTCTAACATGGTCATAGCGAAGTTTGCTCCTGAGGCTTGCTTGCTGTAGCTACAGGTAGAGAGGCTTATAAGACTGTTCTTTCTTACCTTTTGGACTTTTTTTTTTTTTTTTTTTTTTTAACCAGGGAACTGGAGTAAATAGCCCTTTAATGTGAGGATTTATGTATTTCTGTTAATCTGGCTATAAGTTTATAAATTGGCCAATCTGCTATAGCTGTGTATCACAGATGCCTCAAAGTCCTCTGATTTCCTTGTTTTTGCCTTATTCTTGGACTTCCCTAAGTACTCCTTCTCAGAGAGGTTATATGCTTTGCCACTCTATCACAGCTGTATCTCCTGTTACAGGAGCCCAGCTGGTGCGGTAGTAAAGTGTGGAAATCAGTAGCATTCTATAATCCTTCAGTTAAATCTTACTTCTTAAATGTGGCTGTGCCTTGATGTATGACCTTCACAAATGTATCTGTGGTGTTACAGGTTTTTGTTTGTTCATTTCCCGTGTTCCCTGCTATCTTCCTTGGCTGTAATGTTTTCAACATATTTTCTTGAAACCCTGATACTAGCTGACTAGTTTGTCCTGTCGGATGAGACAGGAAAGCCATGGGGTCTGGATAGGGAGGATGTCCCTTCTCCCAGCAGAGATACAGTTCTGCCAAAGTCTTGCAGCTGAAGAGTAAGCCTTTGTGGTGAAGAAGGCTCTGAGTATATCTTACAAAGATTACACTTCCCACTACGGTACATGAGCCACAAGGGAATCCTTCTTGGTTTTTCACTATGAGAATCTGGAAATAAAATCCACAGAAGTGTGGAGGTCTTTCTAAAACTGTGCCCCCCATGAGATTATCACTACCACCCTAGTCCACATTCAGCTCCCAGCAACTGGTCAAAATGACCATTTAAATGATCCTATACCTTGGATGGCTCCAGCAATTCTGCTCCAGTTAAGCAGATATCCATTACTTTATCTCTCTGGAGAGTCTATCCCTCTGTATTTCAGGGTAGTGGTTTCCTCTGTGGCTTCATTTTGTCCTATGGGTCCAGGACAAATCATGAGATTTCAATTTGCCCAGGATTTCTTGTTGTAAGAATGGAAGTGAAGACATTGAGTTCTTTACAAGTTGGAACTAAAACAAGTTTCCTTTTTTCTTAAGATAGTTATTCTTGTATAAAGTCTGACATTGACAGTTTTTTTTCTTTCTCACAACTTCATAAATATACCCTTATAAAAACACTGATTTAAAAAATTCATTGCTTGTTTATTTCCCAAATCAATAACTACACTGTGAAAAAGAAGACAAGGGAACAAGGAAATTCTTCTTCACCATTTATGAAGAACGCATCTCCTCTTGAATCATCTATCCTTGCAACTCCATATAGAGACATTTAATGAATTGAATGGCTGAAATACCATTTTCTGAGGCTTAAGAAAAACAAGAAAAAGATGTGCGCTGGAGCAAAATTTTTGAAACTGAGATTTACTTTTGCTCTTCATTTTGTTTGTTTTCTTTTTAATAGACTCTATAACCACTTCCTGCCCTTATTTAATCCCCTCCTTTGGGGGAAATATACTTTGAACCACATGGACAGAGCTTATAATTGCCCATATATCTTTCAGTGAAGAGTAGGAATGCTGTGATTGGGGCCATTTGCTTCGTATTCATTCAGACATGCTAAGTCAACAGCTCTTGCAACTTTTGTACCAGGAAATACAACAAAATTTGTGCCTTATTTCATATTTTTATGGTCTTTTTAGTTTTTGGTCAGTGGCGCATCAAATAGTCATAAATCAAGAAAGGTTACATATTAACCTGCTCAATTAAATACCAAATAAATAAATAAATAAATAAACGAAACAATGTACATGCACGTGTGTGTGAATGCATGTGTGTGTTTTAAATATGTGTTTTAGATAACAACTGGTAAGAAGCACTGAAAGTTTTCTAAATGTGTTACATAGATAGTAGAGTAGTTATATTGACTTTTTTAGAAAAAAAGTATAGAATTAATGAAGGACATGACCACAAGATTAGGAGATGATTTGGGCACCTGGGTGGCTCTGATTAAGCGTCTGCCTTTGGCTCAGGTCATGATCCCAGGGTCCCGGGATCGAGTCCCGCATCGGGCTCCCTGCTCCTTGGGAGCCTGCTTCTCTCTCTGCTTCTCTCTCTCTCTCTCTCTCTCCTTCTGTCTCTCATGAATAAATAAATAAAATCTTTTAAAAAAAAGATTAGGAGATGATTTAACTTTTGTCTCTCTCTTATTTCACATATGTGATAATACTGCAGTAAGATTTTAAAATTTTGGCCCTAACTGTTTCATCTATATACACCAATACAGAGGGAAATACTCAATAAAAATGAGTTCCATGAACTGCAGTCTTGATGACACATGCGATTTTGAGGCCTCTCACTTAAAATTGGCAATTTGG
This sequence comes from Callorhinus ursinus, assembly GCF_003265705.2. Taxonomy (NCBI): domain Eukaryota; kingdom Metazoa; phylum Chordata; class Mammalia; order Carnivora; family Otariidae; genus Callorhinus; species Callorhinus ursinus. The sequence continues at coordinate 11,723,143 of NW_027397099.1, forward strand.
CTTCCAAGTCTTTTCCTGCTATTCTGTTGAATTCACATAATATCTGACTCCCTCCTTTACTTCTCTTAGGGCTTGTCTAATAAAAAAAAAAAAAAAATGAAGAACCTTGTCCAAGACCACAATACAGGAAAATTATAAAACTCCTAGACATTCAGGTTAATGTAAGTAAATGATGGACATCTTAGTTCGTTTAGACAATGATTCAGGTAAATGATAGAACATCTAGTTGGCTTACAGAACCCCAAACTCATCCTCTTTCTACATTAAGGTATCATGTCCTTGCTTTTGAGCTTATGTTTAGATTATTCAGTGTTCGCTGCTGTTGCTATGGCATGGTATTAAAAAACTATGGCCATACCTTAAATTTCTACTTCTGTTTTTCAATTCAATGCATAAATTAAAATTTTTAAAAAATCATTAAATTTGAAATTTGGAGCTTTCAGATGAAATTGAATTTATTTGGAAATCTACATAATAAACAAGGAATTTCCTTATAATTTGCCCAACAAATTATAAATCAAAGAGTGATTTATTTAGAAGGGTGCCTGGGTGGCTCAGTTGGTTAAGGAGTGATTTATTTAGAAATACAAAACCTATTAATATTATTTCTGGAAGCTAGTAAGTTCATTCAATTAGTTTGGGATACATTCTAAAAATGTAAGTTGTAATCCTTTTTTTTTTAAGTTAAGCTAGTCGAACTCTTATTAATTATTAGCAAGATTAACTATGCAAAAAGATTTATTAGACAATGATCAGGTTCTTACCAATCCATATAATTTTCTCAAAATATCAATAAGCTATTTAAGAGAATATCCTGAACTCTTTTATTATCTACCTCCAAAAGGAAAAAAAAATAAACATTGAGGTCAATTTAATTCTGGATTTGGAAAAGGAATAATTGTCATGTCATACTGAAAAAACAAAATGTGGAATCTAGTATTAGGCATAATATATTTTGAGTCTCAGCTTTTCCATTTAAATTGGAGGGAAATTTTTAAACTCTTTGAAATTCAGGATTCTAACTCTAAAAATGGAAATATAGTAACATCTATCTCAAAAGGCAGTTGCAGGAATGAAATGTGGTAATGTATGTCAAACACTTTATTTGGTGCCTTGCCCAGAGTGGACATCACATATCTTTACATAATCAGTTGATTATTCATTCATTCAATAAATACTTGTCAAATCTATAATGAACAAGCACTGCTCTAGGCACTGGGAGTAAGTAGTAAAGAAATCAGCTAAAATCCTGCTCTCAAAGAACTTCCATTCTAGAGGGGAGGCAAATGATAAATAACATAAATATGTGAAATATAGTGTGTTAGGTAGTGATAAGGACTAAGAAGAAAATACAAAGCAGGGAAGGGAAACATTAAATTTGAGAACAGAGCCAAATAAAATACAAGAAGGCAACTGAATTTAGTTTCTAACAAACTATACACTTTTTAAAAGTATCAGCATGTCTTGTGCAATGTTTATGCAATGTTAGGGCACACGTATGCTAAAACATTATGCTTCTTCACCTGAAATAAAAATTTAATTGTGCATCTTGTTTTTATTTACTAAATCTGGAAACCCTACTATGAACAGAAAGTTCAAATGAGATTGCAAGAGAAGGTGCCTTTGAGTGAAATCACTGAAAGAAATGAAGAAGCCAGGCAAGCATATCAGAGAACATTCTGAAAAGAGGAAAAAGAAAGTGCCAAGCCCAAAGTATGCTGGGTTGGAACATGGTGGCCAACATGGCTGGAGCTAGGAGAATAACACCAGGAGAAGAAAAGGTCACAGATAACAGGGTACCTGAAGCAATAAGGCTTTGTAGGTCAGAGAAAGGATTTTGTCTTTTATTCTGAGTGAGATGAAAAGCCACTGAAGGATTCTGAGCAGAGAACTGGCACAGTATTTCTTATGGTTTAATGGGATTACTCTGAATGCTTTTTCAGAGTGGTATCTCAGGGAGACAAAGACAGAAATGGAGAAGTCAGGTAGGAGGCTCTTAGAATAATTTAGGCAGGAGATGGTGGTGGCTTGAACCAGACGGGTGGCAGTTGGGGTAACGACCAGTGGTCAAAATCTCGATATATTTTGAAGACAGATGAGACAACATTTGTTTTTTTTTTCCTATTTTAGATTTTTTATTCTTATGTTAATCACCATACATTACATCACTAGTTTTTGATGTAGTGTTCCATGATTCATTGTTTGTGTATAACACCCAGTGCTCCATGCAGAATGTGCCCTCTTTGATACTCATCACCAGGCTAACCCATCCCCCACCCCCTCCCTTCTAGAACCCTCAGTTTGTTTTTCAGAGTCCATCGTGAGACAACATTTGTAATGGACTGAGAATGGAAAGTGAGAGAAAGACAGCAGTAGAGAAGGACTCCAAAATTTTTGGCCAGAGCCACTAATATTTATTTCATCTACCTTTTTTTGTATGTGGTGGAGGCCCAATGATATACATTATTTGGTAGAGAAAAACTGCATAATGGCTTTATGTTTTTGTCTGTTTTTATTAGGAGGGGAATATTTTTCTTCATGAAGAAATCAACCCCCCCCCCCAAAAAAAAAGATGTGGCTTGGGAAGAATGAAATAATGGGAAAAACATTTTTCAAGTCTTTGCCACAAAATCCCTTGTAGAAACAGACCACTTCTCAACACATACAAATATACAAATTAGCATTATAGTCAATAATAAGGAAACAAATATAGTTAAATCTAGGTGTTGTTACTGAATTTCCTTCCCCTTTCATTCCAACCACAGTTTACTGACTTTTTATTTTTTTATTTTTTGAGAGAGAGCGAGCAAGTCAGGGAAGGGCAAAGGGAAAGGGGCAAAGGTTGGGGATCAACATGGGGCTCGATCTCACAACCCTGAGAACATGATCATGATCTGAGCCAAAATCGAGAGTTGGGCACTTAACATATTGAGCCATGCAGTCACCCCATACTGACTTCTTTGAAGAAAACTCTTTGGTAAAAACATGCATCATTAAAGCCATGCTTTCCCTTGCAGGGAACAAAAGCTACTGAGAGCAAACATGGGCAGATTACTTAGCCCGGCCCGTGGCAAGGGCAGGGCAAGTCTACCTCCGGCAAAGACATTTGAGAATCACAGCAACAGGCCCCTCCCCCAGAAGATCGCAAGAACAGCCAGCCAAAACCAAGTTTACCGATCAATGAGAATGGCAGAACTCCAGGACTAAGGGAATACAGCACAAAGAATTCATGGCATTTTCCCCCCAGATTCTTTAGTCTTTCAAAGTTAATTTTTTTAATTTTCTTTTTTTTCTTTTCCTGTTTTTTTTTTGAATTTTTCTTTTTCCCTCTTTCAACCAACATCTTATCAATCCCTTTTTAAAAAATCTTTTATTTTTCATTTTTAGAGTCATATTTTATCCCTTCATAGTAGTTAACCTTATTTTTGGTATATACATAAGTTGTTCTCTCTTTAAAATTTTGGGATACAATTTCTTCTAACAGACCAAAATATACCCTAAATGTCTAGTGTATGTCTTTGTTCTAGTCTCCTACCTGATCATATTCTCTCCCTCTTTTTTTTAAATTTCTCTTCTTTCTTTTTTCAACCGTCCTATCTTGTCAATTCCTTGTATAAAAATGTTTTAAAATTTTCATCTCTACAGTCATATTCCATCACTTCATTGTATTTACCCTCATTTTTGTACATATATAAGCTTTCCTTTCTTTAAAATTTTGGGAGGCAGTTTCTTCTAACAACCAAAATATGCCCCAAATCTAGTCTATGGCACTGATCTATTCACCAGCCTGATCATATATATATATATATATATATATATATATATATATATATTTTTTT
>NW_027397099.1:11727081-11754328 GCF_003265705.2 Callorhinus ursinus
GTTTTTTTGTTTTGTTTTGTTTATTATATTATCTTAATCAGGCAGTAACCTCTTCGACTTCAGCTGCAGCAACTTCCTCCTAGAAACATTGCCAAAGGCAAGGGAAGCAAGGGCAAAAATGAACTAAGGACCTCACCAAGATAAAAAGCTTTTGCACAGCAAAAGAAACAGTCAAAAAAACCAAAGACAACCGACAGCCTGATCATATTTGATCATTCTCTCTCTCTCTCTCTTTTTTTAACCTTTTTTCTTTTTCTTTTTTCTTTCTTTCCCTTTCTTTGCCCCTGGTTTCAGGTCTTCTCTGATTTGTTTACTGTATGTTTTTCTGTGGTCGTTGCTACCCTATTAGCATTTTCTTCTCTCATTCATCTATTCTCCTCTGGACAAAATGACAAGATGGAAAAAATCACCCCCCCCCCCAAAAAAAGAACAAGAGGCAATAACGTCGGCCAGGGACCAAATCCATACGGACATTAGTATGATGTCGGAACTAGAGTTCAGAATGACTAATATACAGATACCAGCTGGGCTTGAAAAAAGCATGGAAGATATTAGAGAAACCCTTTCTGGAGAAATAGAAGAACTAAAATCTAAACAAGTCAAAATCAAAAAGGCTATTAAATGAGGTGCAATCAAAAATGGGGGCGCTAACTGCTAGGATAAATGAGGCAGAAGAGAGAATTAGTGATATAGAAGACCAAATGATGGAAAATAAAGAAGCTGAGAAAAAGAGAGATAAACAACTACTGGATCACGAGGGCAGAATTCGAGAGATAAGTGATACCATAAGACGAAACATTAGAATAACTAGGATACCTGAAGAAGAAGAAAGAGAGAGAGGGGCAAGGTATATTGGAGCAAATTAGAGCAGAGAACTTCCCTAATTGGGGAAGGAAACAGTCATCCAAATCCAGGAGAAAGAGAGAACGTCTCTCAAAATCAATAAAAATAGGTCAACACCCCAACATCTAATAGTAAAACTATGAGTCTCAGAAACAAAGAGAAAATACTGAAAGCAGCTCGGGACAAGAAATCTGTAACCTACAATGGTAGAAACATTAGATTGGCGAAAGACGTATCCAGAGAGACCTGGCCAACCAGAAAGGACTGGCATGATATATTCAGAGCACTAAATGAGAAAAATATGCAGCCAAGAATACTATATCCAGCTAGGCTGTCATTGAAACTAGAAGGAGAGATAAAAAGCTTCCAGGACAAACAAAAACTAAAGGAATTTGCAAACACGAAAGCAGCCCTACAAGAAATATTGAAAGGGGTCCTCTAAGCAAAGAGAGAGCCTAAAAGTAACATAGACCAGAAAGGAACACAGACAATATACAGTCACAGTCACCTTACAGGCAATACAATGGCACTAAATTCTATCTTCCAATAGTTACCCTGAATGTAAATGGGCTAAATGCCCCAATCAAAAGACACAGGGTATCATATTGGATAAAAAAACCCCAAGACCTATCAATATGCTTCTGCAAGAGACTCATTTGAGACCCAGAGACACCCCCAGATTGAAAGTGAGGGGGTGGAAAACCATTTACCATGCTAATGGACACTAAAAGAAAGCTCGGGTGGCAATCCTTATATCAGACAAACTAGATTTTTAAACCAAAGACTGTAATAAGAGATGAGGAAGGACATATATCCTACTTAAAGGGTGTATCCAACAAGAAGATTTAACAGTTGTAAATATCTATGCCCCCAACATGGGAGCAGCCAATTATATAAGCCAATTAATAACAAAAGCAAAGAAACACTTCGACAACAATACAATAATAGTAGGGGACTTTAACAGCCCCCTCACCGAAATGGACAGATCATCTAAGCAAAAGATCAACAAGGAAATAAAGACTTTAAATGACACACTGGACCAAATGGACTTCACAGATATATTCAGAACATTCCATCCCAAAGCAATGGAATATACATTCTTCTCTAGTGCCCATGGAACATTCTCCAGAAGAGATCACATCCTAGGACACAAATCAGGTCTCAACTGGTACCAAAAGATTGGGATAATTCCCTGCATATTTTCAGACCACAGTGCTTTGAAACTAGAACTCAATCACAAGAGGAACGTTGCAAAGAACTCAAATACATGGAGGCTAAAGAGCATCCTACTAAAGAATGAATGGGTCAACCGGGAAATAAAAAAAGAATTAAAAAAATTCATGGAAACCAATGAAAATGAAAACACAACTGTTCCAAATCTTTGGGATGCAGCAAAGGCAGTCCTAAGAGGAAAGTATATAGCAATACAAGCCTTTCTCAAGAAACAAGAAAGGTCTCAAATACACAACCTAATCATACACCTAAAGGAGCTGGAGAAAGAACAGCAAATAAAGCCTAAACCCAGAAGGAGAAGAGAAATCATAAAGATCAGAGCAGAAATCAATGACATAGAAACCAAAAGAACAATAGAATAGATCAACGAAACTAGGAGGTGGTTCTTTGAAAGAATTAATAAGACTGATAAATCCCTGGTCAGACTTATCAAAAAGAAAAGAAAAGGACCAAATAAATAAAATCATGAATGAAAGAGGAGAGATCACAACCAACATCAAAGAAATACAAACAATTTTAAGAACATATTATGAGCAACTCTATGCCAGCAAATTAGAAAATCTGGAGTAAATGGATGCATTCCTAGAGCTGTACCAACTACCAAAACTGAACCAGGAAGAAATAGAAAACCTGAACAGACCTAAAACCACTAAGGAAATTGAAGCAGTCATCAAAAATCTCCCAAGAAACAAAAGCCCAGGGCCAGATGGCTTCCCAGGGGAATTCTACCAAACATTTAAAGAAGAATTAATACCTATTCTCCTGAAACTGTTCCAAAAAATAGAAATGGAAGGAAAACTTCCAAACTCATTTTATCAGGCCACCATTACCTTGATCCCAAAACCGGACAAAGACCCCATCAAAAAGGAGAATTACAGACCAATATCCTTGATGAACATGGATGCAAAAATTCTCACCAAAATACTAGCCAATAGGATCTAACAGTACATTAAAAGGATTATTCACCACGATCAAGTGGGATTTATCCCTGGGCTGCAAGGTTGGTTCAACATCCGCATATCAATCAACGTGATACAATACATTAACAAAAGAAAGAACAAGAGTCATATGATCCTCTCACTAGATGCAGAAAAAGCATTTGACAAAGTACAGCATCCTTTCTTGATCAAAACTCTTCAGAGTATAGGGATAGAGGGTACATACTTCAATATCATAAAAGCCATCTATGAAAAACCTATAGCGAATATCATTCTCAATGGGGAAAAGCTGAGAGCTTTTCCCCTAAGGTCAGGAACGCGGCAGGGATGTCCACTATCACCACTGCTATTCAACATAGTATTAGAAGTCCTAGCCACAGCAGTCAGACAACAAAAAGAAATCAAAGGCATCCCAATCGGCAAAGAAGAAGTCAAACTCTCACTCTTTGCAGATGATATGATACTGTAAGTGGAAAACCGAAAAGACTCCACCCCAAAACTACTAGAACTCATACAGGAATTCAGTAAAGTGGCAGGATATAAAATCAATGCACAGAAATCAGTGGCACTCCTACACACCAAAAACAAGACAGAAGAAAGAGAAATTAAGGAGTTGATCCCATTTACAATTGCACCCAAAACCGTAAGATACCTAGAAATAAATCTAACCAAAGAGGCAAAGGATCTGTACTCAGAAACCTATAAAATACTCATAAAAGAAATTGAGGAAGACACAAAGAAATGGAAAAACATTCCATGCTCATGGATTGGAAGAACATTGTGAAGATGTTATTGCTACCTAGAGCAATCTACACATTCAATGCAATCCCCATCAAAATACCATCCACTTTTTTCAAAGAAATGGACCAAATAATCCTAAAATTTGTATGGAACCAGAAGAGACCCCGAATAGCCAGAGGAATGTTGAAAAAGAAAAGCAAAGCTGGCGGCATCACAATTCCAGACTCCCAGCTCTGTTACAAAGCTGTCATCATCAAGACAGTATGGTACTGGCACAAAAACAGACACATAGATCAATGGAACAGAATCGAGAGCCCAGAAATGGACCCTCAACTCTATGGCCAACTCATCTTCGACAAAGCAGGAAAGAATGTCCAATGGAAAAAAGGCAGTCTCTTCAACAAATGGTGTTGGGAAAATTGGACAGCCACATGAAGAAGAATGAAACTGGACCATTTCCTTACACCACACACAAAAACAGACTCCAAATGGATGAAAGACCTAAATGTGAGATAGGCGTCCATCACAATCCTAAAGGAGAACACAGGCAGCAACCTCTTCGACCTCAGCTGCAGCAATTTCTTCCTAGAAACATCACCAAAGGCAAGGGAATCAAGGGTAAAAATGAACTATTGGGATTTCATCAAGACAAAAAGCTTTTGCACGGCAAAGGAAACAGTCTGCAAAACCAAAAGACAACCGACAGAATGGGAGAAGATATTTGCAAATGACATATCAGATAAAGGGCTAGTATCCAACATCTATAAAGAACTTATCCAACTCAACACCCAAGGAACAAGTGATCCAATCAAGAAATGGGCAAAAGACATGAACAGACATTTTTCCAAAGAAGACCTCCAAATGGCCAACAGACACATGAAAAAGTGCTCAACATTGCTCAGCATCAGGGAAATCCAAATCAAAACCTCCATGAGATACCACCTCACACCCGTCAGAATGGCTAGAATTAACAAGTCAGGAAATGACAAATGTTGGCGGGGATGCGGAGATAAGGGGAACCCTCCTACACTGTTGGTGGGAATGCAAGCTGGTGCAACCACTCTGGAAAACAGCATGGAGGTTCCTCAAACAGTTGAAAATATAGCTACCATACGATCCAGCAACCGCACTACTAGGTATTTACCCCAAAGATACAAATGTAGGGATCCGAAGGGGTACGTGCATCCCGATGTTTATAGCAGCAATGTCCACCATAGCCAAACTGTGGAAAGAGCCAAGATGTCCATCGACAGATGAATGGATAAAGAGGAGGTGTGTATATATATATATATATATATATATATATATATATACATATAAAAACATACACACACACCATGGAATATTATGCAGCCATCATAAGGAATGAGATCTTGCCATTTGCAACGACATGTTTGTAACTGGAGGGTGTTATGCTGAGTGAAATAAGTCAATCAGAGAAAGACATGTATCATATGACCTCGCTGATATGAGGAATTCTTAATCTCTGGAAACAAACAGAGGGTTGCTGGAGTGGTGGGAGGTGGGAGGGATGGGGTGGCTGGGTGATAGACATTGGGGAGGGTATGTGCTATGGTGAGCGCTGTGAATTGTGCAAGACTGTTGAATCACAGATCTGTACCTCTGAAAAAAATAATACAATATATGTTAAGAAAAAAAAAAAGAAGATAGCAGGAGGGGAAGAATGAACGGAGTAAATCGGAGGGGGAGACGAACCATGAGAGATGATGGACTCTGAAAAACAAACTGAGGGTTCTAGAGGGTAGGGGGGTGGGGGGATGGGTTAGCCTGGTGATGGGTATTGAGGAGGGCACGTTCTGCATGGAGCACTGGGTGTTATGCACAAACAATGAATCATGGAACACTACATCAAAAACTAATGATGTAATGTATAGTGATTAACATAACAATAAAAATTTTAAGGTAAAATGAAAAAAAAAACATGCTTTCCACCACCCCCACAATTTTTCTTTGTTACAACTGGTCTTTTGCCTTTCAGAAGATAAAATAAATATTTCAAAGAATAGATTGTTTTCCTGAGAGATCTACTGTTTCAGGGGACTAGTATTATAATGGACTGAACACTGATTTTGAAGAATGCCAGCTATATCACTTATGAGATTTGTGACTTTGGACAGACATAATTTCTTTGAGTCTCAGAATCTTCATCTATAAAGTGGATATGATACCACCTACACTGTAGAGTTTCTCTGACAATGAAAAATGATAAAGTGCTTATATTTTATATCAAAAGATTGGTAGTGAGTAATTTTCAGTGAATAATAGATTTTTAAAAAATCTTTGTTTTTTTCTTTTTTGACATAAAGATTGCAGTGGATGTTTGCCATTTTTTAACTACTCAACAACTCAAATCTATTTTATGTTTGTAAAATTTTAGACTTTCTAAGTTTCAGTGAAGGCGGAGCTCACCTCCCACAGCTGAAGCTGAAGACTCTAGATCCTCGTTTTGCCATTTCATTGCAGTTAGCACATAAGCCCAAAACCTAAGTTCAGCCATTCAGCTTCATTTGGCCAGACACTGAGAGAGGAACTATAAAGTTAGTCAGAAAAGAGTACTTTGTGATAACACCCAGACCCCAGCAGTGTTGGTGTACATTACCATATCTAGCTCTCACCAGCTATGATTTTGGCTGTGCTACTAACTATGTAATCTTCAGCCTGGAACTCTAGCCTTTTGTACAATATTTGGAGCTACCAGTGTCCTTTAGGGAATTCTTCTGTGCCTGAATCCTCAGCTTTGGTTTCTGTTGCTTTCAGTTAAGAAAAAAAATTCATTGGGATTTGGGTTATTTTCAGAAGGTATCTGCTACATTACAGTTTGTATTATAATGAGGGATGCATTGATATGGCTATCAAATTCCCTCACCAATCTAACTCAATTCCTCTGGACCTAGCCATATGAAATGCTCCTCATTTAAGCTCATGGAGATAGTGAATGCTACTTTATTAACTGCTATAATGTAAAACTTGCCCTATGGTTTAACCACATCCTGTTTTAATAGGTCAATGAAGCAACTCTTTGCTAAGAAGGCAAAAGGATCTATTGATCATTGTTGCAGTCACCATAAATTACTCTGTGCATATTTAATAAAACTACCCTCTTTGAAGAAGTGTAGAATAGAGAAAAAAAACACTCCTTCAGAACCTGCTTCAAATCCTGACTCTACCACTATTTCACACTAAGATTTATAAATGAATACCCCAATGTGCAAGGTCAAATTAACATATATAATATATTTCATGGCAAAACTACATTATAGACTGCTCTTAGAGTTTACCTACCCATCCTTGTATGGATTGGGAGCAAAGATTTGATCAAGGAATGTTTTTAGGGAAATGACATGGACAGAACCTTAAAGAATAACAGGCAAAAATAGGACAAAGACATTACAGGAAGAGCAAATGGTATGTGCAAAGACATCCGAAGCTTGAGTCAAAGTTTGTACCATGGAGAATTTATGTTTTTGTAAGATTGTAACATAAAGTTCAGGTAGGAGAGTAGGAAGGCGTAAACTCGAAGGGTGGACAGGATCTAAATCATGACAGCAAGTGCATGGTGTGCTAAGTAAGGGGTTTCCATCTTCAAGATGATGTGGAACACTGAAGAATTTTCTATTGAATATTGACAGGGTTTTATATCCATTTGTTGAGGAGCATTCTGTGAGACAGGAACATAATGTCATTGTCCTTGTAGGATACCATGAAGTCCTCAACTACCATCCCTGCAGTTGTATTCATGAATGAATCAGATTTCATAGATACATAAAGTGACCAGCAATTGAATATGGGTCATGAGAAGAGTGGAGGAGTCAATGGTGACTCAACTGATAGTTTTTTCATTCATTCATACATGAGTTTGGATCAGGTTTTGACTCAGGAAGATCAGGTTCAGAAGTAGAGGAGAGATATTTCTCATTCCCTTCTTCTGTAATAGCAATCAGTACATTTCATTAACACAGTGCAAATAAATCCCATTAAAGCACTAGTTAAACCTTATAAAGCTGAAGTGAGAATTTAATAAAATAACAATGAAATACTTGACATAGCATCTATAGCATAGGTAAGCATATTAAGCATGTTCCATCATCTTCCTCCAGATATTTAAAAGACAAATGTTAAAATAAGGTTCCTTTGCCCTTAGAAACCTAAATTTCCCCTATAATTTATTAACAGGAAAGATTTTCCAATGATGTTAATCATAGTGATTGATTAGATAGCACACTTCTTAAAGCAAGTGGTTACCCCTATCTTTACAGTTGAGCATGGGTGTGGCACACATATATAATTTGCAAAGTTGAGTTACTGAATGAATGAATAAATGAATAAATAAAACCATGAGTGATATGCACTCTAGGAAACTGAGAACTTAATTTAATGTCATAGTTTTATTTCATGTCCTAGTTTGGTTCTTAATAATCTTTTATTTAATAAACTTGTAGATAAAATAGATTTATATAGATAAAGTATGTAGATAAAAATAATTTATATAAACATACATATGTTGACATATTTATAATCATCAATCCATTTTTGAGATCTCAAAAATTACTATGATATATAGATAACCATTTACAATGCTATTCCTTTGCCCTACAAAAAGCACTCACTATAAATGTATCTATGAGTCTCACTACATAACTGAGGGGGGAAAAAAAGAGAACTATTCAATTAGCTGACCTCATGAGGAAAAAGACTGAGAACACCAGTAAAGTTGTGCCAATTTGCAGACATATTTTAACTTAATGTGCAAAGCCATTTATTGGAATCGGTTATCTTATGAGTAGATGTGGAACCCGGTAAGAATATCTCATTTATCTGTCTCTTCATTTCATATACCTTGAAAGTGGAAAACTATCAATAGTTAAGGACTAAGATATAAAAAAATTCCATATGGAATTCATAGTTGTCTTGTAAACATTATAGATGTATTTCATCAGATCTGTGCATTTAATATGCTTTAATCATAGTGGTTTCTAAATTCCTAAAGCCTTTGAAGGACCAATAGGATAAGTGATGTTGAAATACCTGGAAAACTGTAATTTCCTCACCTGCAAACAGTAGAGAATAATCCTTATCCTAGGAGAATTAATGTGATATGATCTCCAATATACCTTATTAGGTTCACTCCCGAGGGATACAAAGTAATGTGTGAGCTTCTCCAGGGTAGGTTGAGACAAGGGCAAGTAAAAACTCCACAAAACTTTTCTACTCTTTTTAGTTGCTTCCTTCTTGATTCAGTCTTCACATGGTTGCTATAAACCTTTGACTGTTTACCAAAGTTTTGACAAAGTTGGCTCTGACAGATTTATTTTTATTGTTTTTCATGTTTCTATGGGCAGATGAGATTTTTAGGGCTGCCTCCACCACCATTTTCCTGACATCGCTATTCTATAGATATCTTTAACCTTTTTATTTTGAAGTTATTTTATACTTATAGAAGAGTTACAAGATGAAACCAGAGAGGGAGATAAACCATAAGAGACTCTTAATCTCAGGGTTGAACCATTACCTTTAAAGTTAATGTTATAAAACACGAGGAATATGTCACCTATTAGTTTTTTTTATTATGTTATGTTAATCCCCATACATTACATCTGCCACCCATTAGTTTTATTACTTACTTATAACAAAAGTAATTCCATAGGTTTTATTTTTTTCAATTTTTTTAGATTTTATTTATTTATTTGACAGAGAGAGACACAGTGAGAGAGGGAACACAACCAGGGGGGAGTGGGAGAGGGAGAAGCAGGCTTCCTGCAAAGCAGGGGGCCCGATGCGGGGTTTGATCCCAGGACCCTGGGATCATGACCTGAGCCAAAGGCAGAAGCTTAACTGACTGAGTCACCCAGGCAACCCCATAGGTTTTAGACTTTATTGTTTCAAAGCATGAATTTTTAAAGATATGTGAAATCAGAATCAAAATGATTTGAAATCTAAGTGCACCAGAGATACAAATCCTTTAAGCAAAGATCCTGACTTCCTGGCACAGGTTATAACATTATGGATGTGTGTGTGTGTGTGTGTGTGTGTGTGTGTGTGTGTGTGTGTAGACAAGAAAAGATGTATTTTCTAAATAATATTGAATGGTCATAAATTCCCTGAAAAATTCTTCTCCTATTAACCATTTAAAAATTGCCCAAAATACATAAATTGTTTAAATTTATTAGTAACCTCTATTTTTTACAATTAAAATGCTTTTTGATTATGTAATTTTATCTCTGTCCTAGATTCAATGAAGAAATAGAAATATGGGATATGACAGTGATATTGGACATTTAATCCTAGCACTAATATATTTGCAACATGTAATATTTAGAACATGATAAATTATGGCATATTTTGATTTTATTTGGTAGTCTCTTTTGCATCCCTGTCATATTAATTTCACTGGATTGCATGCTTTATGACAATCCATACAGTATAGTAAATTCAATCATGTTTATTACTGAATTAAAAAGAAATTAATGTTGAAGTTAAATTGGCTAAAGCAAACATGCATACTCAAATTGAGACATATATTAAAAGATTATTAAAGAAAAATCAATATTAATTTCCTTCTGCATTTGAAATTTTAGGAAAATTTAATAAGTATCAACTTGGCAGATTTATTAATTTTTATGTATTATTGGCACAGAAGTTTGGAGTCAAATAAATCTTTCATTAAGCAGCATAACCTTTTCTTTGACTCAGTTTCCTCATTTGTAAACTTAAGAAAAAAACTTCTAACATCAATTAATATTAAAACCATGAGAGAAGGGCACCTGGGTGGCTCAGTTGTTAAGTGTCTGCCTTTGGTTCAGGTCATGATCCCAGGGTCCGGGGATCAAGCCCCACATTGGGCTCCCTCCTTGGTGGGAAGCCTGCTTCTCCCTCTCCCACTCCCCCTGCTTGTGTTCCCTCTCTCACTACGTCCCTCTCTGTCAAATAAATAAATAAAATCTTAAAAAAAAAAAAAAACACATGAGAGACTATGGACTCCGGGAAAAAATCTGGGGGGTCCGGGGGGGGGGGACGGGGGGGCTGGGGTAGCCCGGTGACGGGTATTAAGGAGGGCACGTGTTGTAATGAGCACTATGAATCATAGAACACTACATCAAAAGATGTACTGTATGGTAACTTACATAACATAATAAAAAATAAAAATAAACAAACAAATAATTTAAACCTCTAAAAAAATAGTGGGTTTTAGGGGCACCTGGGTGCCTCAGTCAGTTAAGCATCTGCCTTAGGCTTGGGTCATGATCTCAGGATCCTGGAATTGAGCTCCACATTGGGCTCTCTGCTCAGCAGGGAGTCTGCTTCTGCCTCTCCCTCTGCCCCTCCCCCTGCTCATGCTCTCTGTCTCTCTGTCTCTCTGTCTCTCAAATAAATAAAATCTTTAAAAAAATTAAAAAGGGAGTAGTGGGTTTTAATGTTTAATTATCTAGAGGTCTTAGTCACTGTGTTAAAAAGAAAACATTGAATACTTAGAATCAAAGTGGAAAATGATCACACATCTTGAGTCAGGGTTGGAAGATGGGGCTCTTTTGGTTCATAAGAAATGATATCTCAACTTTCCAGTAAGGAAATGGAAACAAAACAGTCATCAAGTTTTATCTTAAAAGACTTTAACAGAACCATTTATCAGTTATTAGAGAATTCATCTACATTTAGACACACACACAAATTTACAGTCTGCATGTAAAAGGCCACAAAACAATCTCAACAAATACTAAAAATCTGATCGTAACATATCATACTCTCTAACCACAATGCAATCCAACAGGAACTTACTATAACAAAATATAACATTAAAAAGAGTCTCATGTGATTAGTGTTAAAATTCCATAAAACAAGGCATAAAAAAATGCTTAGTGTAATAGAAACAGTGGCCGACATCATGTGAGTAGAAGTGGCAAGTGCTGTTTCAGGGTTTTCTGACATCTAAAAGCTGAGCTCTGCCCCCACTTTCTGTTCTTCCTTTCCTGTGGCAGTTAGCACAGTCCAAATGGCAGGACCTCTGTTGGTTTGAGGAATGACCCAGAGTCAGAGTAAAGACCCAGACAACCTGCATTGGATCTACAAAGACATCATGGAAAAGCAAAATAAACAAAACAAAAATAAAACTGTTATATCCTAGTGTAAACTGCCCTATCCACTAATACAAATTCTCATGGGAGAGAGAGACAGAGAAAGACACACCGAAAGAGACAGAGAGAGAAAGCAAAAGACTGAATGAAGGACAGAGATTTGGAAGAGGTAGGATAAAGAAAGAACAGACAAAAAGGAAAGAAGGAATGAAGGGAAGGAAGGGGAGGGGAGAACTGCACTGACACATTCAAAAATAATGGTTTCTAATCAAATGTAAGACACGTTGCTAGGGCTTTGCCCATTCTACATAACATATACAAGCAAGCCTTGTCAATGTCCACTTGCTTCATTTCCAGCATCTAAATCTGCACATTGAATGAGTGTATGCAAATTATCTATAACATGTTTCTTTGTCTCTAGCCTTTGGCAGAGCCTAATCTTTGGCTCACATTTTACTCAGCAGAAGTAAATATTTGCTTATAACCTCCAGGGTTTCTTGACTTACATTGGAACCCAGAAATTTCACTAATACAGGACTTTATACTAGCTTTTATTCTTTAACACTTTTATTTTTTTTTCCATCCTGTAATTTGGGAATAAGAATTTGATGGCTAAAGATTCAATAATATTAAATCTTTTCAGAAACTGCTACAAAGGAATGTTAGAAAAATTTGAGGCTGTTTGTTTTAGTGGCAGTTCTTTAATATGTACTGCCACTTTGAAAGGAATCTAAAATGCCAGGTACATTACATTAATTGGATTACACCTAACCATATTCCGAATACTTGAAATATGGGGGAATGTTTTTTAAATTGTTATCACATTACAAGAGGTACCTCTGAGTCAATCAATGTAAATTTACTTCTTTATATGTTTACTTTTCCCCCAATGCACACTAGAGTGAACCATTTTTATGCTAATAACTGCATTTAAATAAGCTTGTATTTACATTTTATGTAACACTAGTCATTGAACAGCAAATACTATATTCTTCACAGATACACTCCTGTAAAGTCAAAATGGGATCATTACTTGAAGAAACACTTTAAATATATTTCCTCAAAAGGGCTATGAAGTAAAAATACTTCAGATATTTTAATTGACTATTAAACATATTAAAATAAGTTTTCCTTGGAGGATTATTTATAAAAGGAAGTGAAGTTCATTTCACCTCAGTGATATTGCTAATAATCAAGCAGAGAGTAATTTAGGTGGGAGCAAGCCCCTTTAAGAATATAAGGAATGTATAAATTGTACTCTTCTACTATAGTCGTGTTCCCAGGTGCAAAGTGCTATGACTTTCCTCAAAATTATAAAATAGTACATTAGAAAAAGACTTGAGGCTGAGATGGCATCAGGTTTCCACATGGCCAGGACCTCTAACTCAGTTTACAACAATAGTTGAAAATGGCCAGACACAAACTTGCCAGGTTTTTACCATGAGCTTCATAGAGAAAATGCAAGAGCTGTACATATTGCTTCCAGGATAAATTCATTCATTCATGTGAGGGATTTCTTATATTCTAGTTACAAACATTTTTCTAGTGATTATTTAATGCTATTTTATCCAAGTCAGGTTCATGTAGACAGAAATTTATTTCTGGTTTCTCTAGCAGAAATTTTCCCAGCCTTGGACAGGCTAAGGACTTTGAATTTTCAAGTTCAACTTTGTTAGCAGTCTCGGTTTCTCTCATATGAGTATGTTGAAAGATCAGGGAAGAAAATCAATTTGTTCATCCATCCATCCCGCAAATATTTATTAAATGCAGCCCATGTTTCAGGCACTGTGCTAGTTGATGTTTATATAAACTTTCTCTTTTTCTTTAAAGATTTTATTTATTTATTTGAGAAAGAGAGAGAGAGTATGAGTGGGGGAGGGACAGAGTGACAAACAGACTTCCTGCTGAGTGCAGAGCATGATGACATGAGGCTCCATCCCAGGACCCTGAGATCATGACCCGAGCCAAAGTCAGACACTTGACCAACAAAGCCACCCAGGCAACTCCCCACCCCTCTGGGTTTTTTTTTTTTTTTAATTGATGAGCAAAAGACATCAACTCTGCAGCATTAATAAAAATGAAGGGGAAATGACCTTCATTTAATATATTCTGAATATATTACACACTAAAAAGGAGAAATAACTGACTCTCAGAAAGGATAGGCACATAGCAGACGCCTGTGTCTTTATGGGGCTGCCATATCCTCAAAATGAGTTCTGGAGGTCTTCAATCCCTATGAGTGGGATTCTAGCCAACTTGTCTTAGAGTGTGTGCCCACCCTTCAGATGATGGGGCCAGGGGAGCAGTTATTCCCACTAATAATCATGAAGTGAAGTTATGATGGCCAGAAAATAAAAAGTGAATTTTAACTTCTTGTATACAAATAAACACACATATAAAGTAAGAAAGTACTCACAAAGCTAAATATAATATAAATATTACAGTATCAGAAGAAAATGCTAATGCATTAAATAGGAGAAATGAAAAATGATACTACTCTCTTGTTTTCAGTGTCAATTTTGGCAAATGTATTATATAAATAAAATGATCCTTCCTTTGCTTACGTTTAATAGCAGAGAAGCCAACTTTGTTAAGCTACCTTCATTCATCATTGACCACTTTTATTAATTCTAATTTTGAAAGTTCCTTTAAAACGAGGTAATGAACACACACACACACACACACACACACACACACACACAAACACATGCTTACACAGTAGGCAATGCCCATTAATATTTAATCCCCAAACTTTCAATACTGTCCATGGCTTTTTACTTTAGAATTGAGTCTGCACTTTTCAAATACTTTTGCAGTGAAACATTTACACTAAAATATCTTCACCATAAAATTCATCATTGATTTCATGTGGTAAGAATTTCTGAAGCTATTTTTCTTTTGGAAAAATCAGGGATAATGGCTAAATGATACTGAACATTGACAGTAATTAATTTATTGCCTTATAAAAGGTACTGCCTGTTTTATTTCTTCTGGCAATTTAAGACCAACATTTTCTATCATTTCTCTTGGATTTTTAAACACTGGATTATTTTATTATGTACATGTCCATTTTCTTACATTTTATTTTTGCATAGTTAGTAGCCTTCTAAATAATTTCTTTGTCTAAAGCTCAATGTAAGAAATTTAAAACTCATGGTTGTCCCCAACTTGGGAGCATCCAAATATATAAATCAATTAATTACAAACATAAAGAAACTCATTGATAATCACACAATAATAGTAGGGGGCTTCATTTTTTTTAAAGATTTTATTTATTTATTTGACAGAGAGAATAAGAGAGAGCATGAGAGGGAAGAGGGTCTGAGGGAGAAGCAGACTCTCTGCTGAGCAGGGAGCCCAATGTGGGACTTGATCCCGGGACTCCAGGATCATGACCTGAGCCGAAGGCAGTCGCTTAGCCAACTGAGCCACCCAGGCGCCCAATAGTAGGGGACTTTAACACCCCACTCACAGCAATGGACAGATTAAGCAGAAGATTAACAAGGAAACAATGACTTTGAATGACACACTGGACTAGATGGACTTGACAGATATATTCAGAATATTTCATTCTAAAGCAGAAGATTACATATTCATTTTGAGTGCATATGGAATATTCTCCAGAACAGATCACATACTGGGTCACAAATCAGGCCTCAACCAGTACAAAAGACTGAGATCATACCATGGATATTTTCCAACCACAACACTATGAAACTTGGAGTCAACCACAAGAAAAAATTTGGAAAGACCACAAATACATGAAGATTAAAGAATGTCCTACTAAAGAATGAATGGGTTAACCAGGAAATTAAAGAAGAAATTAAAAATAATACATGGAAACAAATGTAAATGAAAACACAACAGTCCAAAACAGGCAAAAGTAGTCCTAAGAGGGAAGTACAGAGCAATACAGGCCTTCCTCAAGAAGTAGGAAAAGTCTCAAATACACAATCTAACCTTACACTTAAAGGAGCTAGGAAAGGAGCAAATAAAACCTAAAGCCAGCATAAGGGAAATAATAAAGAATGGAGCAGAAATAAATGATATAGAAACAAATAAAAACCAGTAGAACAGATCAATGAAACTGGGAACTGGCTCTTTGAAAGAATTAATAAATTGATAAACCCTTAGCCAGACTTATCAAAAAGAAAAGAGAAAGGACCCAAATAAATAAAATCACAAATGAGAGAGGAGAGATCACAACCAACATCACAGAAATGCAAATAATTATAAGAGAATATTGTAAAAAATTATATGAGAACAAATTGGGTAATCTGGAAGAAATGGATAAATTCCTAGAAATGTATAAACTACCAAAACCGAAAAAGGAAGAAATAGAAAATTTGAACAAGCAAAGAACCAGCAAAGAAACTGAATCACTAATCAAAACTCTCCCAACAAACACAAGTCCAAAGCCAGTTCTGAGGGGAATTCTACCAAACGTTTGAAGTTAATACCTATTCTTCTCAAACTGTCTCCAAAAATAGAAATGGTAGGAAAACTTTTAAATTCATCCTATAAGGCTAGCATTATCTTGATTCTAAAACCAAAGACCCTGCTAAAAAGAATTATAGGCCAATAGCCCTGATGAACATGGATGCAAAAATTCTGACCAAGATACTAGCAGATCGAATCCAACAGTACATTAAAGGAATAATTCACCACGATCAAGTGGGATTTATTCCTGGGCTTCAAGGGTGGTTCAATATTCACAAGTTAATCAACCTCATACACCACATTAATAAAAGTAAGGATAAGAACCATATGATCCTCTCAATAGATGCAAAAGAAGTATTTGGCAAAGTACAACATCCACTCTTGATAAAAACCTGCAACAAAGTAGGGATAGAGGGAACATACCTCAACATCATAAAGGCCATATACGAAAGACCCAGAGTTAATATAATCCTCAATGGGGAAAAACTGAGAGCTTTTCCTCTACAGTCAGGAACAAGACAGGGTGTCCACTCTTAACACTGTTATTTAACACAGTAAACATATTGCCTCAGCAATCAGACAACAAAAAGAAATAAAAGGCATCCAAACTGGCAAGGAACAAGTCAAACTTTCATATTCACAGATGACATGACACTCTGCAGAAAACCCGAAACACTCCACAAAAACTGATAAACGAATTCAGCAAAATCACAGGATACAAAATCAATAGACAGAAATCTGTTGCATATCTATACACCACTAATGAAGCAACAGAAGAAGAAATCAAGGGATGATGCATTTACAATCGCAACAAAAACCAGGAGATACCTAGGAATAAACCTAACCAAAGAGGTAAAAGATCTGTACTCTGAAAACTATAAAATACTTATGAAAGAAATTGAAGACACAAAGAAATGGAAAAACATCCCATGCTCATGGATCAGAAAAACAAATATTGTTAAAATGTCTACACCACCCAAAGCAATCTACACTTTAAAGCAATACTTATCAAATTACCATCAACATTTTCACATAGCTAAGACAAACAATCCTAAAATTTGTATGGAACCATAAAAGACTCCAAATAGCCAAAGAAATCCTGAAAAAGAAAAGCAAAGCTGGAGGCATTGCAATTCTGAACTTCAAGCTCTATTACAAAGCTGTAGTTATCCAGACAGTATGGTACTGGCAAAAAAACAGACACAAAGAACAATGGAACAAGAATAGAGAACCCAGAAATGGACCCACAACTATAGGGCTAACTAATCTTTGACAAAGCAGGAAAGGATATCCCGTGGAAAAAAGACAGTCTCTTCAACAAATGGCATTGGGAAAACTGGACAGCAACATGCAGAAGAATGAAACTGGATCACTTTCTTACATCATACACAAAAATAAATTCAAAATGGATGGAAAACCTAAATGTGAGATAAGAAACCATCAAAATCCTAGAGGAGAACACTGACAGTTACCTCTCCGACCTCAGCCACAGTAACTTCTTACTAGATACATCTCCAGAGGCAAAAGAAACAAAAGCAAAAATGAACTACTGGGACTTCATCAAGATTAAAAGGTACTGCACAGCAAAGGAAACAATTAACAAAACTAAAAAGCAACCTACAGAATGGAAGAAGATACTTGCAAATGATATATCTGACAAAGTGCTAGTATACAAAATATATAAAGAACTTATAAAAAAACTCAACACCCCAAAAGACAAATAATCCAGTTAAGAAATGGGCAAAAGACATGAATAAACATTTTCCAAAGAAGACATCCAGATAGCTAACAGACACATGAAAAGATGCTCAACCTCACTCATCATCACGAAAATGCAAATCAAAATTACAATGAGATACCACTTCACACCTGTCAGAATGGCTAAAATTAACAACACAGGAAACAACAGATGTTGGCAAGGCTGTGGAAAAAGGGGAACCATCTTACACTGTTGGATAGGAATGCAAACTGGTGTGGCCACTCTAGAGACCAATATGGAGGTTCCTCAAAAAGTTAAAAATAGAACTACCCTAGAATCCAGCAATTATACTACTAGGTATTTATGAAAGGATTCAAAAATATTGATTCCAAGGGGCGCATACACCCTGATGTTTATAGCAGCATTATCAGCAATAGCCAAATTATGGAAGGAGCTCAAATGTCTATCAGCTGATCAACAGATAAAGATGTGATACACACACACACACACACACACACACACACACATATATGTATATATATATACACACACACAATGAAATATTACTCAGAATGAGTAATGAATGAAATCTAGCCATTTACAACACGGTAGTTGGAGCTAGAGTGTATTATGCTAAGCAAAATAAGTCAGAGAAAGACAAATACCATATGATTTCACTCATATGTAGAATTTAGGAAACAAAACAGATGAACATAGGAGAAGGAAAAAAAAAGACAGAGGGAGACAAACTGTAAGAGACTCTTAACTATAGAGAACAAACTGAGGGTTGATGGAGGGGTGGGTGGCGGATGGGCTAGATGGGTGACAGGCAGTAAGGAGGGCATTTGTGATAAGCACTGGGTATTATAGGTGATGAATCACTAAATTCTACTCCTGAGACCAATATTATACTATATGTTAACTAACTAGACTTTAAATTAAAACTTGAAACAAACAAAAGTAAATAAAATAAAACTTATGGTTAATAGTATATATACACATATATAGTGTTATATATAGTATATACTAAATATAGTATACAATATAATA
This sequence comes from Callorhinus ursinus, assembly GCF_003265705.2. Classification (NCBI taxonomy): domain Eukaryota; kingdom Metazoa; phylum Chordata; class Mammalia; order Carnivora; family Otariidae; genus Callorhinus; species Callorhinus ursinus. The sequence continues at coordinate 11,746,116 of NW_027397099.1, forward strand.
TAGTATACATGTACTATATACTCATATGGCATATATAATATATAGTATATAATAGTATACAATAGTATATAGTAGATTAGCATATAGTATTTATGTATATACATACAGTTTAAGGTTTATTCCTGCCCTTTGCACATATTTTTATATCTGGTTACTCTCTTTGGAAACTTTATTCCAGAGAAAAGACAATACACACAAAAATAAGTTTATGTTGATTCTATTGCTTAAAGCAGGAATATATAGAGGTTGTGAAAATAAACTGCACACATGAAACTCTAAGTATTCTGAAGCATTAAAGCTTACCCTGATAATAAAATCCAATGTGTTGGGGTAAGCAAAGTAACTGGGAATTTCCAAAATAATTTATATGTAATATAGGTAAATATATACACATATATAATGAATCTAATTATATACATATATAGTGTATATATATATACTATGCATATATAGATGCACTATACATAACATATATGTTATATACACATATAACATATAGATGATATAAAAATGTGTATACTACATGTATGTAGTATACATATAGTATACTCCCTCCCTCCTTCCCTCTATCTTCTTTTCCTCTCATGTATTATTTATTTACTAAACATTTATTGTACTTTCACATATGTCAGGAAATAGGTTAACTTCTATGAAAGATACTAAGTTAGAATAGCTCACAACCTAGGAGAGAAAATGGACCAAAACAAGTGATTATAATCCACTATAATTATGGTTAACTTCAGAGATTTCCAAGGAGTTATGAGGGCAAAGTAAGGTAGTAGCGATAACATCAATTCTGAATCCACAGAAGGTCAATGTGACTGATTAAGGAAGAAAGTGTACAAATAACCAGTTTTTAATTTAACTTATATGTGAGAATTAGTCAAAAAGAAACATTCCTTAAACCTAAATAATTGTATGTCACCTACTTACTGATAAGGTATACTCATCTAAATGCACTTCTCTTTTGTCTTTTGCTACCAGGAAACTCCAGGAAAAATATGAGGACATAATAAATTGTGTATCTTTGTTCTAGTTCCCTGAATTGATTACTTTTTATATATATTAAATTACATATTCCCTGATCCTGGCACATCCGGTATTTTTGATTTATAAGAGCAAATAAAATATATGTGTGTTTAATAAATAGCTTTATTATTTATGTGGAATAAAATGAATTTCACTGAAACTAAAACCTCTTAACTATTCATCGATGGAAATTGAAAATTATATAAAGAAATACACTTCTGGCACGCAGAGCAAGATGGCGGAGGAGTAGGAGACCTAGATTTCGTCTGGTCTCAGGAATTCAGCTGAATAGGGATCAAACCATTCTGAACACCTACAACTCAACAGGAGATCAAAGAGGAGAGTAGCAACAACTATCTGAACAGAGAAGCGACCACTTACTGGAAGGTAGGACATGCTGAGAAGTGAATCCGAGGCGAAATTCGGGAGGATAGATGGCGGGGGAGGGGCCTCCGCCGGCCGCTTCTGGCAAGTGCTAGAGCCGCGGAGCACAAAATCGGAACTGTTAGAAGTCGGCTCCGCTGAGGGACGTCGCTGCAGTGGCTAAGCGGGGGGTGGAATCCTCCCGGGACAGTGTGGTCTCAGGACCCTTGCAGTCACAGAAAGACAGGGGGAGCCTGAGTGCGCCAGAGCTCCCAGGTATCGGAGCGGGGAAGCCGGCTGCAGAGACGGAGCCAAGGCGCGGGCTCTCAGCTCGGGGTTGCCATAAACTGTGATCCGCGGCCCAGTTGGGCCACTGCTTCTGCAGCAGGGACCCAAAAAGTGGCAGATCCGGGGAGACTCCCCTTCCTTCCTGGGGAGGAGCAGCGCCAGGGATCTCCTGGGTTTGGAGACTCCACATGGGGTTGGGTGCCAGAGATAACAACGCTCGGTCACAGGCCGGGTGAGCACGGAGTGCGGCCAGAGACCGGGGACAAGGGAGTGACTGCTTTTCTCTGGGGGTGCACTGAGGAGTGGGGCCCCGAGTTCTCAGCTCCTCCGGGTGGAGATTCGGAGAGCTTGCAGGGAACAAAAGCTCCTGAGATCAAACCCGAGCAGCTGGCTTAGCCCGGACCCACAAGGGCGGGGCAATTCAGCCTCCGGCAAAGACATTTGGAAACCACAGCAACAGGCCCCTCCCCCAGAAGATCAGCACGAACAGCCAGCAAGCCAAGACCAAGTTTACCGATCAAGGAGAACGAGAGAACTCCAGCGCTAGGGGAATACTGCACATAGAATTCACGGCTTTTTTTTACCATGATTCATTAGTTCATCAAAGTTAATTTTTGTTAACTGTTTTTTTTTTCTTTTTCACTTTTTCAACCAACATCTTATCAATCTCTTTTTAAAAAAAAAACATTTTTTATTTTTCATTTTTAGAGTCATATTTTATCCCTTCATAGTAGTTACCCTTATTTTTGGCATATATATATAAGTTGTTCTCTCTTTAAAATTTTGAGATACAGTTTCTTCTAACAGATAAAAATACACCCTAAATCACTAGTGTATGGCTCTGTTCTAGTCTCCTGCCTGATAACATTCTCTCCCTTTTTTCTTTTTTTTTTTAAATCTTCTTTCTTTTTTCAAACAACTTATCTTATCAAGTCCTTTTATAAAATCTTTTATAATTTTCATCTTTACAGTCATCTTCTATCCCTTCATTGTATCAACCCTTATTTTGTACATATATGTTTTTCTTCCTTTAAAACTTAAGGAGGCACTTTTTTCTAACAGACCAAAATACGCCCAAAATCTAGTGTGTGGCACTGATCTATGCACTAGCCTGATCATATTTGATCACATTCTGCTTTTTTTGTATTGTTCTGTTTTTGTTTTTATCTTTTTTTTTCTTTTTTTTCTCTTTTTTTTTCTCTTTCTTTTTTCTTTCTTTCCCTTTCTTTTCCCCTGGTTTCAAGTCTTTTCTGATTTGTATACAGTATATTTGCTGGGGACGTCGTAAACCTGTTAGCATTTTGTTCTCTCATTCATCTATTCTCCTCTGGACAAAATGACAAGACGAAAAAAATCACCTCAGCAAAAAGAACAAGAGGTCGTGCCGTCAGCCAGGGACCTACTCAATACGGACATTAGTACGATGTCGGACCTAGAGTTCAGAATCATGACTTTAAAGATACTAGCTGGGCTTGAAAAAAGCGTGGAAGTTATTAGAGAAATCCTTTCTGGAGAAATAAAAGAACTAAAATCTAACCAAGTCGAAATCAAAAAGACTATTGATGAGGTGCAATCAAAAATGGGGGCACTAACTGCTAGGATAAATGAGGCAGAAGAGAGAATCAGTGATATAGAAAACCAAATGATCGAAAGTAAAGAGGCTGAGAAAAAGAGGGAGAAATAACTACAGGATCACGAGGGCAGAATTCGAGAGATAAGTGATACGATAAGACGAAACAACATTAGAATAATTGGGATCCCAGAAGAAAAAGAAAGAGAGAGAGGGGCAGAAGGTATATTGGAGCAAATAATAGCAGAGAACTTCCCTAATGTGAGGAAGGAAACAGGCATCAAAATCCAGGAGGCACAGAGAACCCCTCTCAAAATCAATAATAATAGGTCAACACCCCGACACCTAATAGTAAAACTTACGAGTCTCAGAGACAAAGAGAAAATCCTGAAAGCAGCTCGGGAGAAGAGATATGTAACCTACAATGGTAAAAATATTAGACTGGCAACAGACCTATCCACAGAGACCTGGCAGGCCAGAAAGGACTGGCAAGATATCTTCAGAGCACTAAACGAGAAAAATATGCAGCCAAGAATACTATATCCAGCTAGGCTGTCATTGAAAATAGAAGGAGAGATAAAAAGCTTCCAGGACAAACAAAAACTAAAGGAATTTGCAAACATGAAACCAGCCCTAAAAGAAATATTGAAAGGGGTCCTCTAAGCAAAGAGAGAGCCTAAAAGCAGCAAAGATCAGAAAGGAACACAGACAACTTACAGTAACAGTCACCTTACAGGCAATACAATGGCACTAAATTCATACCTTTCAATAGTTACCCTGAATGTAAATGGGATCAATGCCCCAATCAAAAGACACAGGCTATCAGATTGGATTAAAAAACAAGACCCATCGATATGCTGTCTGCAAGAGACTCATTTTAGACCCAAAGACACCCCCAGATTGAAAGTGAGGGGGTGGAAAACCATTTACCATGCTAATGGACACCAAAAGAAAGCTGGGGTGGCAATCCTTATATCAGACAAACTAGATTTTAAAACAAAGACTGTAATAAGAGATGAAGAAGGACACTATATCCTACTTAAAGGGTCTATCCAACAAGAAGATCTAACAATTGTAAATATCTATGCCCCGAACATGGGAGCAGCCAATTATATAAGGCTATTAATAACAAAAGCAAAGAAACACATTGACAACAATACAATAATAGTGGGGGACTTTAACACCCCCCTGACTGAAATGGACAGATCATCTAAGCAAAAGATCAACAAGGAAATAAAGACTTTAAATGACACACTGGACCAAATGGACTTCACAGACATATTCAGAACATTCCATCCCAAAGCAACGGAATACACATTCTTCTCTAGTGCCCATGGAACATTCTCCAGAAGAGATCACATCCTAGGACACCAATCAGGTCTCCACCGGTACCAAAAGATTGAGATCATTCTCTGCATATTTTCAGACCACAATGCTTTGAAACTAGAACTCAATCACAAGAGGAAAGTTGGAAAGAACTCAAATACATGGAGGCTAAAGAGCATCCTACTAAAGAATGAATGGGTCAACCAGGAAATAAAAGAAGAATTAAAAAAATTCATGGAAACCAATGAAAATGAAAACACAACTGTCCAAAATCTTTGGGATACAGCAAAGGCAGTCCTGAGAGGAAAGTATATAGCAATACAAGCCTTTGTCAAGAAACAAGAAAGGTCTCAAATACACAACCTAACCCTACACCTAAAGGAGCTGGAGAAAGAACAGCAAATAAAGCCTAAACCCAGCAGGAGAGAGAAATAATAAAGATCAGAGCAGAAATAAATGAAATAGAAACCAAAAGAACAGTAGAACAGATCAACGAAACTAGGAGCTGGTTCTTTGAAAGAATTAACAAGATTGATAAACCCCTGGCCAGACTGATCAAAAAGAAAAGAGAAAGGACCCAAATCAACAAAATCATGAAAAAAGAGGAGAGATCACAACCAACACCAAAGAAATACAAACAAATATAAGAACATACTATGAGCAACTCTATGCCAGCAAATTAGATAACCTGGAAGAAATGGGCGCATTCCTAGAGATGTATCAACTACCAAAACTGAACCAGGAAGAAATAGAAAACCTGAACAGACCTATAACCACTAAGGAAATTGAAGCAGTCATCAAAAATCTCCCAAGAAACAAAAGCCCAGGGCCAGATGGCTTCCCAGGGGAATTCTACCAAACATTTAAAGAAGAATTAATACCTATTCTCCTGAAACTGTTCCAAAAAATAGAAATGGAAGGAAAACTTCCAAACTCATTTTATCGGGCCACCATTACCTTGATCCCAAAACCAAAGATCCCATCAAAAAGGAGAATTACAGACCAATATCCTTGATGAACATGGATGCAAAAATTCTCACCAAAATAGTAGCCAATAGGATCCAACAGTACATTAAAAGGATTATTCACCACGACCAAGTGGGATTTATCCCTGGGCTGCAAGGCTGGTTCAACATCCGCAAATCAATCAACGTGATACAATACATTAACAAAAGAAAGAACAAGAGTCATATGATCCTCTCAATAGATGCAGAAAAAGCATTTGGCAACGTACAGCATCCTTTCTTGATCAAAACTCTTCAGAGTATAGGGATAGAGGGTACATACCTCAATATCATAAAGCCATCTACGAAAAACCTACAGCGAATATCACCCTAAGGTCAGGAACGCGGCAGGGATGTCTGCTCTCACCACTGCTATTCAACATAGTATTAGAAGTCCTAGCCACAGCAATCAGACAACAAAAAGAAATCAAAGGCATCCAAATTGGCAAAGAGGAAGTCAAACTCTCACTCTTTGCAGATGATATGATACTGTATGTGGAAAACCCAAAAGAGTCCACCCCAAAACTGTTAGAACTCATACAGGAATTCAGTAAAGTAGCAGGACAGAAATCAGTGGCATTCCTATACACCAACAACAAGACAGAAGAGAGACAAATCAAGGAGTCGATCCCATTCACAATTGCACCCAAAACCATAAGATACCTAGGAATAAATTTAACCAAAGAGGCAAAGGATCTGTACTCAGAAAACTATAAAATACTCAGGAAAGAAATTGAAGAAGACACAAAGAAATGGAAAAACGTTCCATGCTCATGGATCGGGAGAACCAACATTGTGAAGATGTCAATGCTACCTAGAGCAATCTACACATTCAATGCCATCCCCATCAAAATACCATCCACTTTTTTCAAAGAAATGGACCAAATAATCCTAAAATTTGTATGGAAGCAGAAGAGACCCCGAATAGCCAGAGGAATGTTGAAAAAGAAAAGCAAAGCTGGCAGCATCACAATTCCGGACTCCCAGCTCTGTTACAAAGCTGTCATCATCAAGACAGTATGGTACTGGCACAGAAACAGACACATAGATCAATGGAACAGAATCGAGAGCCCAGAAATGGACCCTCAACTCTATGGCCAACTCATCTTCGACAAAGCAGGAAAAAATGTCCAATGGAAAAAAGACAGTCTCTTCAACAAATGGTGTTGGGAAAATTGGACAGCCACATGAAGAAGAATGAAACTGGACCATTTCCTGAGACCACACACAAAAATAGACTCCAAATGGTTGAAAGACCTAAACGTGAGACAGGAGTCCATCAAAATCCTAAAGGAGAACACAGGTAGCAACCTCTTCGACCTCAGCCGCAGCAACTTCTTCCTAGAAACATCGGCAAAGGAAGGGAAGCCAGGGCAAAAATGAACTATTGGGATTACATCAAGATAAAAAGCTTTTGCACAGCAAAAGAAACAGTCCACAAAACCAAAAGACAACCGACAGAACGGGAGAAAATATTTACAAATGACATATCAGATAAAGGGCTAGTATCCAAAATCTATAAAGAACTTATCAAACTCAACACCCAAAGAACAAATAATCCAATCAAGAAATGGGCAGAAGACATGAACAGACATTTGTCCAAAGAAGACATCCAAATGGCCAACAGGCACAAGAAAAAGTGCTCAACATCGCTCGGCATCAGGGAAATCCAAATCAAAACCTCCATGAGATACCACCTCACACCCGTCAGAATGGCTAAAATTAACAAGTCAGGGAACAACAGATGTTGGTGGGGATGTGGAGAAAGGGGAACCCTCCTACACTGTTGGTGGGAATGCAAGCTGGTGCAACCCCTCTGGATAACAGTATGGAGGTTCCTCAAACAGTTGAAATTAGAGCTACCGTTCGATCCAGCAATTGCACTACTGGGTATTTACCCCAAAGATACAAATGTAGGGACCCGAAGTGGTACGTGCACCCCGATATTTATAGCATCAATGTCCACAATAGCCAAACTGTGGAAAGAGCCAAGATGTCCATCGACAGATGAATGGATAAAGAAGAGGTGGTATATATACACAATGGAATATTATGCAGCCATCAAAAGGAATGAGATCTTGCCATTTGCAACGACGTGGATGGAACTGGAGGGTGTTATGCTTAGTGAAATAAGTCAATCAGAGAAAGACATGTATCATATGATCTCACTGATATGAGGAATTCTTAATCTCAGGAACAAACTGAGTATTACTGGAGTGGTTGGGGGTGGGAGGGATGGGGTGGCTGGGTGATAGACATTGGGGAGGGTATGTGCTATGGTGAGCACTGTGAATTGTGCGAGACTGTTGAATCACAGATCTGTACTTCTGAAACAAATAACACAACATATTTTAAGAAAAAAGAAAAAGAAGAAGATAGCAGGAGAGGAAGAATGAAGGGGAGTAAGTCAGAGGGGGAGACGAACCAGGAGAGATGATGGACTCTGAAAAACAAACTGAGGGTTCTAGAGGGGAGGAGGGTAGGGGGATGGGTTAGCCTGGTGATGGGTATTAAAGAGGGCACATTCTGCATGGAGCACTGGGTGTTATGAACAAACAATGAATCATGGAACACTACACCAAAACAAATGATGTAATATATGGTGATTAACATAACAATAAAAAATTAAAAAA
>NW_027397099.1:11759328-11808961 GCF_003265705.2 Callorhinus ursinus
GGAAAAAAGACAGTCTCTTCAACAAATGGTGTTGGGAAAATTGGACAGCCACATGAAGAAGAATGAAACTGGACCATTTCCTGAGACCACACACAAAAATAGACTCCAAATGGTTGAAAGACCTAAACGTGAGACAGGAGTCCATCAAAATCCTAAAGGAGAACACAGGTAGCAACCTCTTCGACCTCAGCCGCAGCAACTTCTTCCTAGAAACATCGGCAAAGGAAGGGAAGCCAGGGCAAAAATGAACTATTGGGATTACATCAAGATAAAAAGCTTTTGCACAGCAAAAGAAACAGTCCACAAAACCAAAAGACAACCGACAGAACGGGAGAAAATATTTACAAATGACATATCAGATAAAGGGCTAGTATCCAAAATCTATAAAGAACTTATCAAACTCAACACCCAAAGAACAAATAATCCAATCAAGAAATGGGCAGAAGACATGAACAGACATTTGTCCAAAGAAGACATCCAAATGGCCAACAGGCACAAGAAAAAGTGCTCAACATCGCTCGGCATCAGGGAAATCCAAATCAAAACCTCCATGAGATACCACCTCACACCCGTCAGAATGGCTAAAATTAACAAGTCAGGGAACAACAGATGTTGGTGGGGATGTGGAGAAAGGGGAACCCTCCTACACTGTTGGTGGGAATGCAAGCTGGTGCAACCCCTCTGGATAACAGTATGGAGGTTCCTCAAACAGTTGAAATTAGAGCTACCGTTCGATCCAGCAATTGCACTACTGGGTATTTACCCCAAAGATACAAATGTAGGGACCCGAAGTGGTACGTGCACCCCGATATTTATAGCATCAATGTCCACAATAGCCAAACTGTGGAAAGAGCCAAGATGTCCATCGACAGATGAATGGATAAAGAAGAGGTGGTATATATACACAATGGAATATTATGCAGCCATCAAAAGGAATGAGATCTTGCCATTTGCAACGACGTGGATGGAACTGGAGGGTGTTATGCTTAGTGAAATAAGTCAATCAGAGAAAGACATGTATCATATGACCTCACTGATATGAGGAATTCTTAATCTCAGGAACAAACTGAGGGTTGCTGGAGTGGTCGGGGGTGGGAGGGATGGGGTGGCTGGATGATAAGACATTGGGGAGGGTATGTGCTACGGTGAGCGCTGTGAATTGTGTAAGACTGTTGAATCACAGATCTGTACTTCTGAAACAAATAACACAACATATTTTAAGAAAAAAGAAAAAGAAGAAGATAGCAGGAGAGGAAGAATGAAGGGGAGTAAGTCAGAGGGGGAGACGAACCATGAGAGATGATGGACTCTGAAAAACAAACTGAGGGTTCTAGAGGGGAGGAGGGTAGGGGGATGGGTTAGCCTAGTGATGGGTATTAAAGAGGGCACATTCTGCGTGGAGCACTGGGTGTTATGAACAAACAATGAATCATGGAACACTACACCAAAACAAATGATGTAACATATGGTGATTAACATAACAATAAAAAATTTAAGAAAAAAAGAAAAAAAAGAAATACACTTCTAAGTAATTTCAATTACTTTATTCTTCAGTTTTAAAAAATACTCGATTATCTAAAAAGAAAAAACATATTAAAAAAAAAACACCTCACTTAGGGAAAAACGATTTATTTATTTATTTTATTTTTTATTTTTTAATTTACTTATTTGACAGAAAGAGAGAGAAAGAAGGAACACAAGCAGGGGAGTGGGAGAGGGAGAAGCAGGCTTCCCGCTGAGCAGGGAACCTGACCTGGAGCTCCATCCCAGGACCCTGGGATCATGACCAGAGCTGAAGGCAGACGCTTAAGGACTGAGCTACCCAGGTGCCCCAGGGAAAAAAGATTTAAAAAAATCCTATATTAAAAAAAAATAAAATAAAATAAAAAAATTAAAAAATCCTATATTGCAGTCTTAGAGAGAGAAAAAACTAACTACTCTACTCCAGTAATCATTTTTCTTTCTCTTCTTTCACTTCTTCAGCCCCTGATTCTGGTGTTCAAGAATCCACCTACTCTAATAAGTTTTTAGCCTGACTCGCTGTGGAAAGTAATTGGATAAGGAAATATTTTGCTTTCACATAAGGGGTAAGAGGTCATCACATAGGACTTATATGGTGGGATATGTTACGGTGTCTCTCATTTGCATAGGTTTAAAAAAAATAAATGCAGTATAGGTATTTTAAATAAGTAGATTATATTAATGAATGCTCTTAGAAAAATAGTAAAAAAAATTGAGCCATCATTATTTTAATCATTAGTACTAAATTTCAGAATTTATTTGGAGGGAAAATAAAAGAAACTTCAAAGTGAAGGATAAGATTAACATTAATAACTAGTTGGGATTTAAGCTTAAAATGTGATGCTGTTTCCAACTAAATTCATCTTTAGCAATTTTTTTTCCTCTTAAAACAGAACACTAATATTACATTACAGCACAAATAACCAGGACAATATAACAAACCTGCTAAATAATCTTAGTAATTTAAAAGTGGGAATCATTCTAGTAATCAGTTGACACATTTATAATGCAGGAATTATAATTAAAATGACATTAATTACTGTGGGAGACATGAAGAAAAATGAAAGATTATAAACTACATTTGTTAACAAATTGTGTGGCCTTCAGGAAGTTACCTCTCTGGCTCTCATATTCTTAATATGTAGAATGAGATCAAATAATCTCTGCAGTTCACATTGGAAAAAAAAAACCTAAAATATGAAGGTGTAGGATGAAAATGAAGTGGCTTTTTAAATTTGAATTGTATCACACAGAAGATAACACTAAAATATATTTTAATAATAATTCATACTAAAAAAGCAATGACTACAGGAATGGAGGAATAGACATGTTTACAGACTAAACAAAGGGAATAATCCCAAATGTTTCCAGTTTAATTTAGACCCAATTTTGAAAACTACAAATGTAACTAGCTATGTGCTAGATATTATAAAATGGAAAAATAATGATTTGCACTCAAATAGGTCAGTATTAGCAACAGAGAAAATAAGTGACCATGATAATCATTGTTTGCATTTATATTTATTTGTTTTTAAATTTGCAATAAATGCAATTAAATTCAAAGAAAAGAAAAAATACAACTGGAGTGGGGAGGAAATGTACTTACAACTGTGTAAGAAAGAGTATTTGTAACTGGAGATGGGGCAGAAAAGGGAAATCAGGGTGATATTTGAGAAAAATTCTAACAGATTTGTGTCTTGCAATTAAAAGTACTATTTCTTTTAATGATTTATGTAAGTAGCAACCTATTTTTAAGAACCAAAATTGGCACTCTTATATGGTTATCATTTCTTTTTTGTCTCTCATGACAATATGCTCACATAAAATGTGATTATTTAAATATCCTGAAGAAATGCAGTTAGCATAGCTCATTATTGCACCCAGCTGGAACCATCAAGCATTTAAAGGGTGAAATTTAGAAAAATTTTATGGCAACTAGAGTAGACTCAAAAAAAAATCATGAAACTTTTATATATGTCTGCGTTTTAAAATATGCTCTTCAAGTTCTGCAGTAATCATACATCTAAATTTCACTCCAAGATTAATCCCCTCATTGTTACTATATACGCAGTAACACTAATTTGATCTAATCCATCTGGTAATTTTGAAACCAACTTTCTCTTTGAAGTAACCAAGCCAAAGAAGACTTAACTGAGTTAATAAGTATAACAATGTATAAAATCACCCTTCTGTAAATTAGTTTTGTGTTTATTATGAGACAAGAATCAATATACAAAATCAAATATGAAATGTTTACAGAAACATTTTACTTGTGGAAGGACTGCAGCTCTTTGGCTTCTGGGTTTAATTTGGCATTTAATTTAGTATTTATTAAGTCTTACCTTAGATCCCAATGGATATGACATGTCTTATCTTCATTTTAAATGTATGAACTAGGGGGCATATTAAGTGATAATTGCCTTTTTCATGTCTCTAATCATTAAGTTACAATGGTTACTTTATCATAGGTCATTAAACACATATATGAAGGAGGCAAAAGATGCAGCTTTTTTTTGGTCTGGATTTAAGGGTCTTACTAAAAGTTGCAGGAAAAGAAAGACAAAGGAATCACAGAAAGACACAGTTGCAGACCCAGACTAGAGGCAGGACTTTCTCGGAGGAAGGGAAATGAAAGAATTAGATGAAAAGTAATCTCATTTACTTTCTGTATCTCTTTTATGCTTAAGGAGATCATTCAAACAATTAGACAAGACACTCCAATTTTATTGAATTTTCTCTTAAGACACAAATAGAAATTTAACAGTGTATTAACCTTTTACATATTTTTTAAAGTTTTAACCTTTTATATTTGTAATAAAATCATTGAGTTTATTTTTTTCCAATAAAAATCATTTCAGGGGTGCCTGGGTGGCTCTGTTAAGCGTCTGCCTTCTGCTTAGGTCATGATCCCAGGTTCCTGACCCTGAGTTGGCCTCCCTGCTCAGCGGGAGCCTGCTTCTCCCACTCCCTCTGATGCTCCCCCTGCTTGTACTATCTCTCTCATTGGAAAATAATAAATGAATGAATGAACGAATAAATAAATAAATAAATAAAATCTTTAAAAATTAATTTTAAGTGCAAGTTTGTTTTTTTATGACCCTCGATGAACATAATGTGTGACTGAATGTTTTTTTACAGAAGTTGCAAGCACCCTAATTACTATGCATGATATTAAGAATCAGACAATGAAGATAAAGACTAATAGGGAAAGGTAAATGGATATCCTCATATCACGTGATACAACTTACTACAAGGTGGGAACATTTGTAAAAGGGACCCATAGTTCTATTTCAGACTGTGCTGGTGATATTTTGGAAACACCCCAGTAGAGATATTTAACAAGGAACTCATGGTTCAAGAAAATAACAGAGATGAAATTAGAAGCCATTAACATGAAGTTGGAAATGAAGTCCATGAAAATAGATGAGGTTGCCCAGGGAAGAACTTTATAGTAAAAACAAAAGACTAAAGGAGAAGGTATTAGGAAAAAGCTTACTAGAAAAAAGACACTTGTACTAGAAACTCTGTACATTAACCTGGTGCCCAGAAGTAATATAAGACCAGGTAATGAATGTCTCAATTGCCAAAACAACAGAAACCAGTGAGTCACTCATCAAATTGAAAGCACTCAATCTGGACTTGTGGTTCAATAGAGCAGTTGTTCAGAATTAGGGGGAAAAGTACGCTTGGGAGATTCAGAGAAATATTATATCTCTGAAAGGGATTTGATTAGAGATCCAGAAATCAAGTTTGAGAACTTTCAATATTCTCAAATGTGTAGAGGCAAACATGATAAGCAAAGAAGAGTAGAAAAAGAATTTGTTCTATTCTCTAGGACAGGATAGGCTAACATGAAAAAGCAAAAAAAATAAGCTCATAATTGCAAAGAATAAGAAAGGACAATGAAATAGTGTAAAATGAGGAGACTGGAACTATAAAAAGACTTTTGAACTGATAGAAAACTTGATGATAGATAGATAAAAGAATGTCATTTTTAATACCCAACTGAAAGTCACAAAGGATAAAATGGAAAGCACATTGGGACTGTCTCCCAAAATTAGCATGGGAACATCTCCAGAGAAGAGTGTAATTTTGTCTATTAAGTCAAAGAATAGAAAGCCAACACAAAGATAATTTTTTTTTTTCAAAAATGAAACCTGGTCAAAAAAAAAAAAAGAAAGAAAAAGAAAGAAATAATAAAAGATATGATAGAAGAAAACTTTCCAGAGTTTTCATAATCTTTAATGTAGATATTTAATGGTTTTAAAAGAGTCTAGCTAAATTAATGAATAAAGATCCTTGTGACTTACTTTGATGATATATCAAACATATACAGAACATGAGAGTTAAGTGAAAAAAGAAGTACTCTCAAACTTCTTTGCATGACTAAATCCTAAAAGGTAATAAAGAAATGTCTCAGAAGTGATTTTTTTGGCTTCTGGTAAAACATTTTTTTTCAATACACAGAAATGAAAAATAGGAAAGAAAACCCGAGACCAACATAAATACACACACACAGTTTTTTGTTTATAAAAAAGTAATGTTACTGTTACACACTATTTTTATGCTCCCTAAACTGTTAAGAAAAAAAATTATCCAAGGAGTGTATTCACAGAGGTTTTATTTCAAAAACAAGAAAATCATTCTCCAATATTTAAGACTTTGCTAGAAAAATATGCTTCTTAAAAAACAAAAAACAAAACTTAAAGATATTCTCCAACTCACCAAAAAAGAAGCAGCCATTAGTTATTAAAAATGAGTAATTTACTGGGGCACCTGGATGGCTCAGTCAGTTAAGCATCCAACTCTTGGTTTTGGTGCAGGTCGTGATCTCAGGGTCATGAGATCCAGCCCCTGTCGGGCTCCACACTCAGCAAGGAGTCTATTGAGATTCTACAGATCCCTCTCCCTCTGCCCCTCCTGCTCATGCTCTCTAAAATAAATAAATAAATCTTTTTAAAAAATAAAAATGAGTAATTTATCATATATCAAATTTAACTGGTTTATGTAGACAGATTTAAGAACAGATCATATATTTGCCTCGCAGAGAGAATATTTATAACCTAAAAGCAATCTTTTTATTTTTTTATTTTTTTATTTTATTTAATTTAATTTTTAATTTTTTAAATTTAATTTAATTTAATAAATTTAATTAAAATTTAATTAATTTAATCTTTTATTAAATCCAGTAAAATACTGGATTTTACAGTTTAGATTGCTGTTAAGAAAGTCTAAGAAGTGATTAGGTAAAGAAGGAAAGTGAACTTATTTTAAAAGGAGGGACCTCAAATTTCTGTTGTTCATTCAGTGGATATGTTTCTCTCAACCAGCAGCACCCTGGGTCTCACATGTAGAATGCCAATTACATTTGCATTACCTCATTTCATTCTACATGCCATGAGGGCAGAGACTAAGTCTTTCTTAGACACCTTCATATCTCTAGCATCTTCCACAATTCTTAACACATAATACAATTCCAAGGGAGAGGGAAACACACACACACACACAAACACATACACACACATAAAACACATACCTTAAGAATTCCTAGATTATACTTACTGTCAAAAAAGGAATGAATAGCTGACTTTACTAAAGGCATCACTGCTTTCTAAACATTATAGAGAATCAACTATATTAAATGTGAGGACTGACAAATGAAATTGTTATCAGTGGCCATTTTAATGGGCAGTATTTCAATTCTGTAATACTAGTAAAATGAGTTGGAGGTTAGAGGGTTATTCTTGGGCTCTGGGTCATCTTATCAGGACAACACAGGCATTCCTTATCTCTGTCTTGGTAAGATGGTGGGCTTCCCATTAATAAGTAGAAGAGAAAGTTGCAGTAGTTCTTGGGAGACCACAACAATCTAAGTAGCTTATAATTCTGGCTATAAGAAACTTCCTTTTCCTTGTCTTATTTGGAACAAACAAAAAAATGATGGCCTGGATACAAAATTTAAAATATAAATAAATTGCTTTGTGTAATTAATTTATAAAATCGATCTTCTTTTACATGAAAAAAAATGGCCCTCAGTTAAGAAGCTTCTAGTTATATTTCCCTGAAAACCTGATAAAGGTAAAACGTTAGCTGTGTTTTCAGCCAATATTGCTTATGCTAAAAATTACCCATGGTAGAGATTCTTCACCTGGACTGAGATGCCTGTGAGTGAATTTTAAGTACCTGGAGAGAAACTTCAGTCTTGCTCCATGAGGTTACTTTTCTGACTAGGTGTGTTCTGTTTCAGGACCCATTTGGGCCATGCACACACACCAATGTTACAGAGTTGTCTCCTATTTGGAACATTGGAAATCTAAGCTAGCATTTTTTGCTTTAATTGATATGACTTGTCCTTTTTCACCTGTGCTATTACATGACTGGAGGCCAAAAGAACAGTCGCTGAAAAACGGCTTTACCCCTGAGAACAACCACTGAAGAAAATGGCCTTATCCCACACTGCTACATGGGATTCCTTTTCAGTGATACTGTTTCTGGCCATGTGCCCTTCTGAGGGAAACTTCTGCCCAAAGTGGCCTATTTGGATCTTGTGAGTTTGACTGTGTAGTTGAGTGCATGGCCACCCAGAGTTAATCCAACAAAAAAGTATCAGCAGTGGGCTAGACTTTCTTTAAAGATTTTATTTATTTATTTGACAGAGAGAGAGAGAAGAGCAGGGGGAGCAGCAGAGGGAGAGGGAGAAGCAGGCTTCCCACAGAGCAGAGAGCCCGATGCGGGACTCGATCCCAGGACCCTGGGATCATGACCTGAGCCGGAGGCAGATGTTTAACCAACTGAGCCACCCAGGAGCCCCATGGGCTAGACTTTTAGATAATCAACCATATTTGGCTGAGACATAGTGAAAAAATAAATTGGGGGGGTGCCTGGGTGGCTCAGTTGGTTAAGCGACTGCCTTCGGCTCAGGTCATAATCCTGGAGTCCCGGGATCGAGTCCCGCATCGGGCTCCCTGCTCAGCGGGGAGTCTGCTTCTCCCTCTGACCCTCCCCCCTCTCATTGCTCTCTCTCGCTCATTCTCTCTCTCAAATAAGTAAATAAAATCTTAAAAAAAAAGAAAAAATAAATTGGGAACTTGATGATAATAAGACACTAATGCCTAAGGTGGGGGTCAATCCATCTAAATGTAGTGGTAAAATTCTGTAGCATGTGACAAGAGATAGATATTCCCATTTGGGGGAATGAGAAAACTGGAGTAAAGCAAATTTATACTGAGAAGAAATCCTGCCCAGTGACCCCATCAGCCCTGATACTGACTTGGCCAGTAATTCAGCTGCAACTTGGCTGGCGGGTGTGACTCTGGATTGATGCAAGCGCATCGATGCCATTTGTGGAGATTACAGTAGATAACAGGTCAAATCATGAACTGAGGGGCCAAAGTGGGTGCTCAAACTTGTAGACCCCTTGTTTGTGACTATAACTGCAGACAGTTCAAGAGGTCAGAGCTAGTATGTTGGCTGCAATTGCCCTGAGGCTCCACTTTATTGAAAAGCACCTCTAAGCCCCACTGTGCTGGAGACCAGAAGAACCAAGAAAAATGCTGTATGCTAGAACATAATACTAGGAAGACTACATAACGGTCTGACATCTAGAGAGACTTCACTGGCATCAGCAGCAACTTGCCAAAATTCTAGTACTACAAAGATACATCTTTGTGGAACATCTTAATCCCCTTGTGTGGGGTACGTCCCAACCGTGCCCTGAACAATGCTTAGGATGGCAGTGACAGTTATATGGAGGCATTTCTGCAGCTGCGTGGGAATTTCTACTGCTAAATTTAGGAGTGCCAAGGCTGCACCCATAGAATAATCCCTAAATACTAAATTTATACGCTGATTTAGCCCTGTACCCAATATAAAGTTTGGGATTGCAGTTTGAGTTTTAAGTGCCATACCAGAAGAATAATAGTGGTTTTGTTTTTGACAGGGTTGTAACTGTGCCTTCAGATTTGATGAAACACAAGATTGACTGATGTTATATTTGAAAGACACTCGTGTTAAAGGGGACACAACAAAAGATTTACTGCTGTTTGCTTGTTGTGTTCTACACTTTCATCTAGCAGTTTTTTAATGTAAATTTGCCTCATGATCATCAGGATAAAAAAAGACACTGTAAAATTAATTATCCTCCCCCCCACATAAAGTCCAATTGATCTGGGAATGGAGGAGATACTAATACCCTTTTGATAGTTCAAATCCTGGTGGTCAATTGTATATTGACTTGTTTTTTTATATCAAAGGGATTAGTGTTTGTAGGTGAACTCTGAGTAAAAGGTCAAAAATCCTTTTCCCCTTTTACATGAAAAATTGACCTTGGTTCAAAATGTTTCTAGCTCTTCTCTCCCAGAAGCCCAGTAAAAATGAAATGTCACCTCTGTTCCTGCAATACTGCTTAATAGCAAAGTCACCCTAAGATTGGTAGATTGCATCTCATTGAAGAAGTCTAGGAATGTATCGTAAATACATTATGGGGCAACCAGAGCTTGGATCTTGCCTGAGTGAAGTGTCTTTTGTGACTTGGGATCCCTTGGAATATGGAGCTTCTAAGCCAGGATGGCTCGAGCTTCTACTTGTATGATCTCATGCTCTCACACCTTAGATGACACTTACCCAGAGACACAGAGAACAGCCCCTGGTCCATTATATGGACTAATGTGAGGATGCCTGTTGATGAAACACATGGGATTCTTCCCTGCTGTCAGGTTCTATTTTCTCTCCTGTACCTGTCCATACTGAAGATAACTACATAGATCATGTGAATTTGAGTATCTCATTGAGCCAAAGATTTCCAAGAATAGAGTTAATTTTGAGTATCTCACTGAGCCAGACTTCCTAGAATAGAATTTTTAATTATTAAGTATATTAGTTGTGATAATGACATTGTTATTCTGTAAGAAAATGTCCTTTTAAGTTTTCATTACATATATAATAGTAATAGATATATTGAAATAGGTAGATGAGGATGATAGATAGATATGCATTGTAGCTGAGTAGGAGTCAGATGCTATGGTGCCTGAGTGACACTTTCAAATATTTAAAGAAATTTTTTAAACAGGAGAGCAAAGAAGAACGGTTTAAACATACGAAGCAATGCCTGCATAATTGTCAAAACGCTCTCTCTGTCAAAAAATAAATAAAATCTTAAAAAAAAAGAAAAGAAGTTGCTATGGCCAATGTCAAAGAGGTAACTGCTGGTGCTCTCCTCTACAATTTTAATGGTTTCCTTTCTCACATTTAGGTCTTTAATCCATTTTGAATTTATTTTTGTGTAGAGTAAGAAAGTGGTCCAGTTTTACTATTTTGCATGTGGCTGTCCAGTTTTCCCAACACTGTTTGTTGAAGAGACTCTCTTTTTCCCATTGGATATTGTTTCCTGCTTTCTTGAAGATTCATTGAATTGTAGGTTCATTTCTGGGTTCTCTGTTCTGTTCTATTGATCTACGTGTCTATTTTTTATAGCAGCAGCATCTACAATAACCAAATGCAGACCTATGCTGGTGTCTACGAGATATTCAAATCGGCTTTGAGCCCAAATTTAGGAGTACCAATACTCCTGTGTTTGTATTACTGTCCCAATGCTAAGAAGTTGAGAAAACGGATTCCTCTGTATTAGAAAGACAATGTTTCTAAGAGAAAATTTTCAGTTCGTTGGGAATAACTATTTAAGGACCCAAAATTATGCTCAGAGAGCTGTACTCAAAAAAGTTTTTGATTATTCCATAAAAATGTCTTGAATTAATTTTATTCTCAAACTTAACTGAACAAAATAAAATCACCTAGGTTGCTTATTAAAAATGTAAGATTCCCGGGACCCATAATCAGAGATTGTTATAGCACATCTTCGTTGGAGTCCAAGAATCCTTGTTTATAATGTGATTCTGATATAATTAACCTGCTGACTTAATTTTAGGAGATGCTGTTCTAACAGACACAAATATCTCTTGAAATGCCTATAAGTGCTTGATTTCCTTTGAAGTGGTGCAGAGAGAGTATGAAGGTAGGGGGAAAGTGTTTTTCATGACAAATTATAGATATCAGTGGTCTTAAAAAGAGTCTTCCTTCTAGGAGAAGGGCAAACATTATTTTATCACTTATATTTTTAGATCAATTATGAAATTGCCTTGGATGAAAGTTAATAAGAATGATTATTTCTTATATAAACATTCTCTTGCACCCCACTCAATGATATATATTTTTTTGACTCATGCTGAATTATTCCATTCCCTTTACCTTTGTAACCTCCTGCAGGTAGTTAAAACCTATAATTACAGCTCCAGCAGTAGAGAACATTCAAATTCATTCCACTTCTTACCAAATTCTAAATGTGATCATTTTGGTTTCCCATGGTTGCTTGGTTACATTTCCTGTTTGTCCAAATGAATTGATTAGAGCAGTACAATGCAAGCATAGGTATCTATAAAGCAAGACCTTTGACCTTATGTATGCACTGCCTCTCATTTTTAAAATTTTTTTAAAGATTTTATTTTTTTTATTTTTTTTATTTTTTTTTAAAGATTTTATTTATTTTTTTGAGAGAGAGACAATGAGAGACAGAGAGCACAAGAGGGAAGAGGGTCAGAGGGAGAAGCAGACTCCCCGCTGAGCAGGGAGCCTGATATGGGACTCGATCCCGGGACTCCAGGATCATGACCTGAGCCGAAGGCAGTCGCTTAACCAACTGAGCCACCCAGGCGCCCTTAAAGATTTTATTTATTTATTTGACAAAGAGAGAGAAAGCACAAGCAGGGGGAGTGGGAGAGGGAGAAGCAGACTCCCTGCTGAGCAGGGAGCCCGATGCAGGGCTCGATCCCAGGACCCTGGGATCATGACCTGAGCCAAAGGCAGACGCTTAACCATCTGAGCCACCGAGGCATCCCTCTCATTTCTGTTTTGCAAGCTAGAAGTTAAAATGGACTTTTATGTCTTTTCCAGGCTCAATGAATATCAAAAGAAGGGATTTCAAATCCCTGACTCTAGAAGTACAGTAGATAACGAACTCATTGTACCCTTATCTCCTTCCCATTCTACTGTCTTTCCATCTCCATCTTTCTTTTCCTCTTTTCCTCCTGCCTGTCCCTTTCTCCTCCATCATAATTACCAGCATCAGTGGTTGTGTGAACTTGGACATGTTACTTAATTCATATATGTATCAGTTTTCTTATCTTAAACTGAAGATTATAATAATACCAACTTTGTAGTATTACCATGAGGTCCCAATGACTCAATATACACCCAGTGCTTAGAACACTGCCTGGAATGCAGCAAGTACGCTATCAGTTTGCCATTATTATTACTTCCATTAACACAACAAATACTTCTACTAATCCTATTCCTTACTTCAATTTATTGAGAATATGCAACGTGTGTGCCAGACATGGTAGTAACTGCTTTCTACGTTATTTGACCCTCTTAAGAATTTTGTGAGATAGAGGGGTGTCTGGGTGGCTCAGTCGTTAAGCGTCTGACTCATGATTTTAGCTCAGGTCATGATCTCAGGGTCACGACACTGAGTCCTGCATCAGGCTCCATGATCAGCACGGAGTCCACTTGAGAGTCCCTCTGCCCCTCCCCCTACTCTCTCTCTTCTGCTTGGAAAGAAAGTAGGGAAAAGGGAGTATGGAAGATGTGAACTCATCAGGAAGGTGGGGTCTCAGAGACCTCCATCTCTGCTAGACCAGAGACTGTTACCTTGTTAGCAAGGTGAACATGCTGACCATCAGTTGGTTTTTTATAAATTTTTTATTAATTCTCCAGATGATATGAGGGGAGCTATGTAAGCCCCTATATAGGCTCTCAAGGGTAAGGGATTCCAACTACCTTTGGCCTCAAGACATCCACCTTTTAATATCTGGCAAATGGTTCTAAATGCTGTTATAAAACATCAGGGTGTAGGTATCCCTTCAAATTAGTATTTTTGCATTCTTTGGGTAAATACCTCATAGTATAATTGCTGGATTCTAAGGTAGTTCTATTTCTAACTTTGTGAGGAATCTCCATACTGTTTTCCAGAGTGGCTGCACTAGTTTGCATTCCTACCAACACTGCAAGAGGGTTCCCCTTTCTCTACATCCTCACCAATACTTGTTGCTTCTTGTGTTGTTGATTTTGGCCATTCTGAGAGGTGTGAGTTGTTATCACCTTGTAATTATGATTTGTATTTTCCTGATGATGAGTGAGGTTGAGCATCTTCTCCTGTGTTTGTTGGCCATCTGTATGTCTTCTTTGGAAAAAATGTCTATTCATGTCTTTTGCCCATTTTTGAACTAGATTATTTTGGTTTTTTGTGTGTTGGGTTTTAGAAGTTCTTTATATATTTTGGATATTAAAGCTTTATCAGATAATGTCATTTGCAAATATATTCTCCCATTCCATAGGTTGCCTTTTAGTTTTGTTGATTATTTCTTTCACTGTGCAGAAGCGTTTTATTTAGATGAAGTCCCAGTAGTTTATTTTTGCTCTTGTTTCCCTTGCCTCAGGAGACATATCTAGTCAGAAGTTGCTATGGCCAGGGCACCTGGGTGGCTCAGTCATTAAGCATCTGCCTTCAGCTCAGGTCACGGCCTCGGGGTCCTGGGATTGAGCCCTGCGTCAGGCTCCCTGCTCAGTGGGGAGTCTGCTTCTCCCTCTCCCACTCCTACTGCTTGTGTTCCCTCTCTCTCTCTCTCTCTCTCTCTCTCTCTCTCTCTGTCAAAAAATAAATAAAATCTTAAAAAAAAAAAAGAAAAGAAGTTGCTATGGCCAATGTCAAAGAGGTAACTGCTGGTGCTCTCCTCTACAATTTTAATGGTTTCCTTTCTCACATTTAGGTCTTTAATCCATTTTGAATTTATTTTTGTGTAGAGTAAGAAAGTGGTCCAGTTTTACTATTTTGCATGTGGCTGTCCAGTTTTCCCAACACTGTTTGTTGAAGAGACTCTCTTTTTCCCATTGGATATTGTTTCCTGCTTTCTTGAAGATTAATTGAATTGTAGGTTCATTTCTGGGTTCTCTGTTCTGTTCTATTGATCTACGTGTCTATTTTTTATAGCAGCAGCATCTACAATAACCAAATTATGGAAACAGCCCAGTGTCCATTGATTGATGGATGGATAAAGAAGATGTGTGTGTGTGTGTGTGTGTGTGTGTGTGTGTGTGTGTGTGTGTGAGTGACAGAATATTTCTCAGCCATGAAAAAGAATGAAATCTTGTCATTTTCAAAGACATGGAAGGAGCTAGAGAGCATTATGCCAAGTGAAATAAGTCAGAGAAAGACAAATACCGTATGATTTCACTCATATCTGAAATTTAAGAAACAAAACAAGCACAGGGAAAAAAAAAGAGGCAAACCAAGAAACAGACTCTTAACTATAGAAAACAAACTGATGGCTACCAGAGGGGAGGTAGACAGGGGGATGGGTTGAATAGGTGATGGGGATTAAAACCTGCACTTATGATGAGCACTGGGTGATGTATAGAAGTGTCGAATTACTAAATTATACACCTGAAACTAATGTTACACTGTATGTTAACTAACTGGAATTTAAATAAAAACTTAAAAAAATAAGCATAAGTAAAAATAACCAGACCAAAAGAAAATAAAAAATAAATATATGCCTCCTGTTTTCTTCTCTTTCTGCTATGAAACCACTATACTGATCCTTACTTGACTGAACCAATGTTCTCTGTTCATATAACAACAAAGACTTTTTGATGTGAGGAGGATGCACAGAGGGTCACATTCAGCCTTGCTATGAGATCCAGCTTTACTGGTTAAGCCAAGGGTCACAGCTGGTTAATGGCAGAAATGAGATATGAATCCAGATCAATCTCATTTTTAATTCCTCCACTGTTCTATCACTTAATACCTTTAAACATTTTGATTGTGTCCAAAATACAGTGCCTCATGTGCATGTGGTGACATGCACACTTACACCTCAGTAGTATTTTACTCCCATTCTCAACAGATTTCAGTGAGGCTTTGGTGTTCACCAGGCACCTAAAGGAGATGGCAACAAAGAATGGGAAATTGATGATTATTCCTATTACAAACTATATGTATTATATGATATTATATAGTATATTGTATATATGTAGTATAATAGATTGTGGATTAAAACAACAATCATATTATATCTAAAATGTTCAAGAATTCATTCAGGATTCAGGAAAGTGATTCTTTCACTTCCGATGGCATCAGGATTACTCAGGGCTGGTAGATGAATGGTCAGAAGAGTCCAAGACTACTTTACTCCCATACTTAGCACTTTGGCAGAGGTCACTGGAGATCTTGATTCATCTGGGCTCTATATAACCTCAGGTCTCTTTAGCATAAAGCGTACAATGTTTGAGGAGACCTGGATAGAAACCACAAGGCTTCTCATGACCAAGCCTAGGAGATGCCAGAATTTCACTTTTTTAAAAATTTTTATTGTTATGTTAATCACCTCTGCAATATTTTATTGGTAAAGCAAGTTACAGGGCTAGCTCAGATTTAAAGATAGAAGTATTAGACACCAAGTGTCAATGGGAGAATGAGCCAAAATAAAAACAGTTTTAACCCGTTACAATCCTCCAAGTGACCACAAATTATTTACATTTCCACCACATGGAAAATGTATTTACTCCTTACAAGGCCCCCCAAATTATCATCTCATTATACCATCAACTCAGGCTCAAGGCCCAGAATATGATTATCTAATGGTCCAACTGTGGATGAAGCGCCTCAAGTACAACTCCTTGGCTATGACCTACAGACCATTGAAATAATTATTTGCCCTTTAAATATCCAACATGAAGTGGTGAGGCAGACACAGGATAAATACAAGCTTTCACTAGACATTCCTAATTCCAGAAGGTAAAATGGAAGGAACATAGAACACCTGACAGGACAATAACCTCACTACCCTTCTAGCCCTTGTTGATTGCTTCTTCCAAGCCCTTTGAGTTTCTACTTGATGCCATAAGGTTGCAAAGGCATGGACACAAGTCTTAATTTTGCATAGAATCACCTGAATTTAACCCAGATTGAAGGGGGAAGAGAATAAGGCTACAGCTGACAATAAGCAGAGCACCCAAGAATTTGCAGGTTCTGTTAATCTACTATAATATTACAGTGAGTCCATATAAAAGATACATACATATATATATATATATATATATATAGACTTTGGTTGTGTGGCAGCACACTTTTCTTTCTCTTGGGTGCTATTTTATTAAATTCTCTCTAATTATTATTGCTATAATTTTATGATTTATCTCACACTGATCACAAAAAAGGTTCTTTGGACCATAGCTTTAAGACTTTTATTTAAAATTCTTTTTTTCTCAATACACAGGTAAGAGTCTCTTTCCTATTTTGATTTTAGTCACTTGCCTCCAACTCAAGTTTTATTGGCTTTCCAAAGATATATTCAGTTTCTTTCAAAAAGCATATGCATGTGGCATGTGGAATGGTGTTAGGTGTGTGTGTGTGTTTGCATGTGCAATATGCCAAATGCCTTGTAATGTGGCAGATTCTGGGATGACAGACATGAATAGAATCAAACCTAACCATTGAGGAGCTTAGAGTTTCTTGAGACTTATCTACGCTTTAAGCATAAAATTTTCATATAACATATTAAGAGGTTTAATTGAAGTGTTCATAGAGATTGGATATCTCTATTCCTCTTTCAATCTGGTTCTAACAACATGATGCCATAAACAAACACGTTTTGAGTGGAGTGAGATTATATGTATCCCACAAACCACAATATTAATGTAAAACAAGAAAGAAGAAAAGCTGATGACAGATTTTAGTTACAAATTTTATTGACACCCCCCCCCCCAGTCATGACTGCACTGGAGTCCAAATCAGAAAGAATCAACTAGGATCTGAACTCTGATCATGTAAATGCACCGCTCCTCTATCAGATATTAAACCAAAAGGTTCTATATAACACATCTTAATAGAAACATATTTCATCCCCAATTTAAAGGCCCTGTAAATTATGAATTAATTTAAAAAGTTAAAAAGTATCAATTTTACTTAACTTCTAGGATATGCTGAAAATACATAGTATATAAAAGTTATCTTATTAATATAAAATAATAATAATAGAAACAACTTTAATAAAAACAAGCTAACATTCATTGGTAACTCCCTTGCTCCAGGCACTGTTCTATGTTCTTTTTATGTAGGGTGACCTTTTAAT
Source organism: Callorhinus ursinus (assembly GCF_003265705.2). NCBI lineage: Eukaryota > Metazoa > Chordata > Mammalia > Carnivora > Otariidae > Callorhinus > Callorhinus ursinus. The sequence continues at coordinate 11,777,031 of NW_027397099.1, forward strand.
TGTAATTTTAACGGGGACACTCATAAAAGTGAAAGGGCATACAATTTATAATTACTCCAGGACTGTCTCATACAAGGGAGGATATATGATTGCTTATCTACATGCTCTGCCTGATAGAGTCCTCATATAACCCTGATATAGGAATTCTCCTCAGTCCTTTTTTGCAGATGCTACATAACTTGCTGAAAGTCTACACTGAAGCTTATGATTCTGGTACCTGACCATCCTGGTCAACAAAATTCTGTAGAAAGAGGTCTTCCTGCATTTTTCTCATTTTTATGTATTTAACAGATCCTGCCATATCCACAGATACCCTGTCCTTCTATTTGTTTTCCAGATTAAATGAGCAGAGCTGAAAAGCACACAGTGGCCATGCCTCACCTCCACCACTATATTTTCTTAAACATCTTGGGCTCTAACACTAAGCAGCTTTATGCTGTGAATCTAATTAGTTTTTTTTTTAAACAAGCAAATAAAGCTGATATTGAACCTTGATGTTTACTATATTGAAGTGGGACCATACGTTCAAGGATCATGGCACTATCTATTAATCACCATTGGCTCCCATTCACTGACTGCACACAGATGCCCCTCCAGTCATATTAAAATGTGATTTTGCACTTAAATGCCATTCTGTTAGCCTCTTTTAATTGCTATAAGCACAGAAAATTGTATTCTTGCATTCTCAGGACTTTCAGTTCATAGATTCTATTTGTTTTTATTTCCTCCTCCTAAGACTTTAAAAAAGCTTGTTTTTTTTAAACAATTGTGTTTGATTATATATTATTTATTTTAAAGTATATCCTTATCAAGAGGCAGATTTTCACATATTGAAAATGTAGGAGTAAAATATCATTTCAAAGAGCAGTTATGTTTGTGTTTAATAAAGTTACTTTTGGAGAGATGTTAAAAATAGGTCTAGAATAGAAGCTGGGAAACTTCTTTTACTCCATTTTACTCCATTTTACTGAACAGGTTTAGACATGGGTTCAAGTCCCAATTCTGCCACCTTTTAGCTGCAGGACCTTGAGAAAAGTAATTCAAAACAAATCTCTGGGCTGCCTTTATCTCATCTAGATACATTGGATAATATTAGAAATCTATTTCATAGGATTGCTGTAAAAATTAAATGACCAAAAGAAAATATTTGCAAAAGACATATCTGATAAAGGATTGTTACTCAAAATATACAAAGGACTCTTAAAAATCAACAATAAGAAAACAAACAACCCAATTAAAAAATGGGCCAAAGACCTTAACAGATACCTCACCAAAGAAGAAATACAGATGACAAATATGCATATGAAAAGATGTTCCACATCATATATTATCAGGGAAATGCAAACTGAAAGAACAATTCAAAAGCATCACACATCTAGTACAATAAAGAAAATCCAGAATACTGACAGCACCAAATGCTGGCAAGAATGTGGAGCAACAGGATCTCTCATTCATTGCTAGTGGGGATGCAAAATGGCATAGTCACTTTGGAAGACTGGTGATCTCTTTACAAAACGAAACATACTCTTACCATATGATCCAACAATTGTGCTCCTTGGTATTTACCCAAAAAGTTGAAAACTTATATCTAAACAAAACCCTGCACATGGGTGTTTATAGCAGCTTTATTCATAATTACCAAAACTTGGAAGCAACCAAGATGTCCTTTAGTAGGTGAATGGATAAATAAACTGTGGTATCCAGACAAGGAATATTTTTCAGTGCTGTGTAAGACTGTTGAATCACAGATCTGTACTTCTGAAACAAATAACGCAACATATTTTAAGAAAAAAGATAAAGAAGAAGATAGCAGGAGAGGAAGAATGAAGGGGAGTAAGTAGAGGGGGAGACGAACCAGGAGAGATGATGGACTCTGAAAAACAAACTGAGGGTTCTAGAGGGGAGGAGGGTCGGGGGATGGGTTAGCCTGGTGATGGGTATTGAGGAGGGCACGTTCTGCGTGGAGCACTGGGTGTTATGAACAAACAATGAATCATGGAACACTACACCAAAACAAATTATGTAATATATGGTGATTAACATAACAATAAAAAATTTAAAAAAAAAAAGAAGCTGTCAAGCCGTGAAAAGACAAGGAAGAAATTTAAATGCGTATTCCTAAGTGAAAGAAGCCAATCTGAAAAGGCCATATATTGTGATTCCAACTATATGACATGCTGAAAAAGGTAAAACAATGGAGAGAGTTAAAAAAAAAAAGCAGTGGTTGCCAAGGGACTGGTGGAGAAAGAATGAAAACCAGAGCACACAGAATTCGTATGCTAGTAAAACTATTCTTATGATACTATAGTTCTGGATACATACCATTGCAGGGGCAGAAAAGTATTCCTTTCTTCCATTCTAAGTTCTTGGGCTGGTCTAATAAGTAACTGACGTAAGGCATATGAACAGGAGAAAAACAAATGCAATTTGTATGTAAGGGAGCTCATAAAAATATGAAACTCAAAAAAGTGACCAAAAGAGGCAGCTCAATACCCTGTAAACAAAGAAACAAGAAATTCATGAAGAATTGACAAGACAAAGAAGTTTGTACTTGGGGTAGTAAATTAGTAAAGAAGTAACAAGGTTTGTTTATACAGCCTTCTTGGCCTTGAATTCCTATCTCTGGCAGTAGGAATGTCTCCTTTCCACCTGGTACAGGGAAGGTACTTTCATGTGGGAGATTTATATCCTGCCTTTAGGGGACAAAGGAGATCAGGGTGTTCTTGTATCAGCTATTTCCTATGTAAGTGTAATGCAAAATAATCAATATGTGAAAATGGTGTATTTGAGGGCATCCTGCCCTGAATCCCACCATCATTTTTCCAAACTCATAGAATGTATGATACCAAGGGGGAACCCTAATGTAAACAGTAGGCTGTGCTTGATACTTATGTGTCAATGTAGGTTCATCAATTATAACAAGTGTATCACTCTGGGGGGTGGGGGCAGTGGTGTGGTTAACAGGGAAGGGGGTAGGTGGGGGCAGGGTATGTGGGAAATCTCTGTACCTTCCACTCAATTTTGCTGTGAATCTAAAATTGCTCCAAAAAATAAAGCCTATTTAAAAATTTATTTTTATTTATTTTTTTAAGATTTTATTTATTAGAGAGAGCGAGAGAGCGCACAAGCAGGGGTAACAGCAGAGGGAGAGGGAGAAGCAGGTTTCCCGCCGAGCAGAGAGCCTGACGTGGGGGGGCTTGATCCCATCATGACCTGCGCCGAAGGCAGATGCTTAACTGACAGAGTCACCCAGGTGCCCCAAAAGCCTATTTACAAATTTAAATGGGATTTTATCTTTTCATTTTTAAATTATTTTTTCCATGGTAATTTGTTATATATATCCATAGTAGAAGGATCCCCTTTTTGAATTAATACATCCATGATCCATAATATGTGCCGGCCTCAGCATGGCATTACATGGTGCTTAGTCTGCATCTCCTCAGCATGCGCACCTCTGTGCTTGCCAAGGTGTCCTCCTACAATCGCCTTCTGACAAAACCGAGCAGAATGGATGTCCTGGAAGTTAATATACCGATCGTCAGCCCTCATCCACTGAGAGAAAACTCAAGGGTAATACCTTAACATCCTGACTTCTTGGGAGGGTTACCTCTGAGGAACATTCCATAAGATCTACTAGAGGTCAGCAATGGGAATGAGCCTCAATCGCCTGTAGAGGTCACCTGCTCATTAACATACTCCACATTGCTTTCTTTCCCTTCCTTGTCTAATTTCCCCACTTCTACTGGTGTTTCAGGGATCATATACCAAATCAATGGCTTGCATTCAATCTTTATCTCAGCATTTATTTCTGTGGGGACCGATCCTAAGACATCGCAACAGATGCTTCATCAATGAGTCATTCTTAGACAATGCCTTATAGGGGAGTCAGTAAAGGAATCTCTCCACAATCTAACCACAACAAGCACCACAAAGCTAATCATTAGGTAACACCATGCTAACCACTTTCATGCATTTTCTCATTCAATCGCCACAACAAAAAGCTTTACGGGGCTGGGATACTAGTTATTCCCATTTTACCAAGGAGAAGGCAAAGCACAAGGAGATATTAGTTAAACTGCCAATATCACACAACAACTATATGACGGAGTCAGGATTTAAACTCAGTTTAAAGATGCATGTTCTTACACTTCGAATATACTCTTTCCCAGGACAGTTCCTATTGCTTTCCTAATTAGTCCTGTACAAAGGAACCAACCAATCAGTCAGATGCCTGACCTCAGCTGGAATCAGAATGTAGGTTACTCTTGCCTACACCACTTCTCTACTGGCAATGTTAATCCATTCCATACATGACTCACCCGAACAATGCAGGAAGGGCTTCTAGCGGGAACCTCATTTTCATGCCTCACAATTCCAGGCAAGTCATGGTCAAGTTTCTCAAAACTGGGCCACCCTTTAATCCTTGCAACATAACCAAATCTGTAACTAGAGGGCTGTTGTGCAAATGTAAGAAAAGATAAATTGAATGGCTAGGGGTGGTCAGGCTATTCTCTCAGTACATATGTTGATACAGGACCTAAATATAACCAGTTGAGAGAACAGACTATATTGACTGCTTTCTTTATATTTCATCACATTTTTATAAATACTAAAAATTAAGAAATGATGAATAGTAATAATAATCTATTTATAATGAAAATAAAAGATACACAGTAAATTAATTTTCATTATATCTATATATTTATACTTACATTTAAGGGCACCAAAGATCCCACCATTTAGTATTATCCAAACGTGATAGATAGTTTGCTATATTTCTTTTAAAGAAAGCCTTTGGAAGAGAGAGTACACTAAAACCAGTTTTAACATAATTATGAAGTTAGCTATTTAAATATGTTTCTTATGATAATACATGGGGCTTATCAAACCCCCAAGACATTCTGGAGGAGTTTACATATCTGAAAGTCAAATAGATACAGAAAAAAAATCCTTCTGAGAATAAGAAGAATACAGAAAAAATAAGAGAGACTGGTGGCTTTTAGAATCAGAAAATCAAATGCACAGCTAAGTTGTATGACCTCCTCAAGGTCACAAAAGGAGTCCGTGACAGAGCCAGGAACAGTGGCCAAATCTTTTGGCCTCATTGTCCAATGCTCAATCCACCATACTTTACTCTCTCCACGGTGTGCAATTTGCTTCTTAGCTCCAGTCACTCAGATGCACTCTTTGGCAAAGTGGGCTGTTCAAGGAAGCAGGAGACTCCTTTTTCTTTCAATGTCTCCCCTGCATCAGGTCCGGCAGGGGGGATGCCTTCCCTGTCACCCTGCCACAACCTACCCACAGAGATGTTCCACTGGGTGGGGTTCTCAGTGCCCACTGAGCATGTTAATCCTTAATGTACACAGTTTTTTGGTATAGAACATCTGTGGAATCCAAGAGTGAGCAGATGGTGCTGAGCGGTGCCAGACTCAGCCCCTCTCTCCTCCAAACTACATTCCTCCCTGAGCATCCACAACCATGGCAGGAGGGACCCTGTCCTTCTGCAAAGCAAGGGGGCAGAGGTGTGGGCAATGATATCCTTGAAAAGGAAAATTTCTTACCTTGCTCGTCTCATCTCTGGTAGTTACACTAAACGTGTGCCATCTTCAATTTCCTGAGTTTACCTAGCTGTGGGAGCATATGGCCAATGGAATAAAGACTCTTTATATTGGAGGAGTCACTTTTCCCCATAGATATTCTTTTAATTATATTCTCAAGACATGCTTGTTGGAAACTTCTAGGTCCATGTACTAAAGAATGATTGCTAGCAAGATACCTTTAAAATATGTTTATAATTATTTCATGCTACTAAATCTCAGCTTGGATAAGATAAAATCTCAATCCAATACTTATTAACAAGGTGAGAATCTTTATCTTCCTTTAGACAAAATAAAAGCCAAAACTTTGAGAATTATTATAAGCAGTGCCTGATATATGTCTGTATGGGGGGGGGGGTTAAAAAAAACATTTTGTTCTCCATTTTGAAAAAGCTGTCATTTCCCTTCTGTTTGAAGTAAAATTGAAATAAAACAATTAAATATTCACTTTTATCACTAATGTTGATCTTTAAAATAAATCAAATCCAAGTTGCACTGCTGTCTGAGCAAAGAAAAATCATGAAAGAATGTTAATAATTCCATTCAACCCATTCACTCAATGTTTATTGAACACACATTCCAAACCAGGCTTCGTTGGAAAACCTCAGTTTCTACCCATGAGTCTTTCTCTTCTGTGTGTCTCCTCACTCATCCCACAGAACACCACCCTCACACATATCACTTCCAACACTTCCCCACACCAGGCCATTCTCCATGATACCAGCCGGGTGTGTTACAGTGTAACTCAGTTCTGACACTATCGACCTGGAAACAGTATCAGATCTCACAGGTCAAGAACTCAGTCTTACAATACTGCCTCCCCTCCTGCTTCAGATGCTAGTCACAAACCCAAAGGATCGCCTGTGCTCTGGACCAACCAGTTATAGATCAGAGATTCCAACGACCACCTCTCCAACCCTGGTTTTGAATAATTTGCTGAAGTGGCTCAGGTAACTCAGAAAAACATTTAACTTACATCTACAGGTTTATTATAAAAGAATATGATAAAGAATAATGGTGAACATCCAGATGAAAGAGATGCATAAGGCAAGGTATGTGGAAAGGGTTTGAGAGCTTCTATAACCTTTATGGGGGGTGCTACTCTTTCAGCACTTTTCCATCGTCACAAATCCAGAAGTTCTTCAAAATCAGTCTTTCTGGGGTTTTATGGAGGTTTCATTGCTTAGTTATGATTGATTAAATTGTTGGCTTTTGGTCATTGACTCAATCCAGAGGTCGAGGGGTTAGACTGAAATTTCTAAGCCTCTAGTGACATGGTTGGTTCCACTGGCCCCCATCTTTAGATGCTTTCCAAGAGTCACCTCATTAACACACAGAAAACTTTATCCCACGTTAGGAAATTTACAAGGGTTTTAGGAGATTTGTGTCTGGGATGGGGTCAAAGACCAAAGATTAGAGCAAGAGATGCTCCCAGTACTCGTACCACTTAACAAGGAAATTAACAAGGGTTTTAGGAGCTCTGTGCCAGGAACTTGGGACAGAGACCAATACATATTTTTTTCTATTATCTCACAGAGGTACTGTTTTAGGTAATTAAAATAGTGCTGAGAACCAGGACAGTTGAGAATCATGCCCTTATGGAAACTACATCCTAAGAGTTAAAGAAAGAAATAATAGACACATAGATACAAACCATAAAAATGAGATCATGAAAAACAACAATGACGCCTAAGGGATAGAGAGAAATAGACAAAACAATTTATTGTGTATAGGGCCAGGGACACAGATAAATACACATGGTTGAAAAAGAAATGATTAGAACTTCCATTTATATAAAAAATTAAGCTTTATTCTTATTTGCAAGCTAGATTGGCACGAGTGCTCTCGTTTGGTCCAATGCTCAGATCCCAGGGGGTTAACACATTTCTGCTTTCATTCAATTTCCCTCAACAGTGTGGCATTCTCAGGGTGCCCTCTTTGTTCCCTTAAGTGTTTGTTTCCTTGCCTGCTTCAGTGTCTTCCTATATAATGTAATTGGTATGCATCTATGTCTAATATAAAATAAAGTTTCCATTCAGTTTTAGATTTTTACATTCTTGTAATAATATAGGATGGAGCAATGAAATTCTATTCACCTCAGAGAAGTTCATTTATTATTTTGTGTTCAAGCACTTATAAAGTTATTAAACGCAAAGAAGAGCTAAACATTTATTTTTCTTTGCAAAAGACAAGTATGTCAAATATGAGTCCTTTCATGTAACAAATAACTTTTACTATTAATCTATTAAAAAATATTTTAGGGGAAAGAGGATTAACTTGTCCTTTCAAGGTAAACATTATGTTTACAATGAGTAAGAAAGTAACAGCTTAAAAAAATGTGTGCTGGTATAAAGGTTCCTCAAAAAATTAAAAACAGGATTACCATATAATCCAGTAATTCCACTACCGGGTATTTACCCAAAGAATACGAAAACGTATGAAAAGATACATGCACCCCTATGTTTATTGCCACATTATTTATAATAGCCAAATTATGAAAGCAGCCTGAGAATACATCAATAGATGAATGGATTAAAAAGATCTCTCTCTCTCTCTCTCTCTCTCTCACACACACACACACACACACACACACACACACACACACACAGGAATATTACTTATCCATAAAAAAGAATGAAATCTTGCCATTTACAGCAACATCAATGGATAGAAAGGGTATATTCTAAGTGAAATAAGTCAGAGAAAAACAAATTTCATATGATTTCACTCAAATGTAGTATTTAAGAAATACAAATGAACAACAACAAAAAGAGACAAACTAAAAAACAGACTCTTAATTATAGAGAACAAACTGCTGGTTACCAGAGGAGAGGTCGGGGGGGGTGGAATGCGTGAAGGGGATTAAGAGTATACTTATTAAAAAGGAAAAAAAAAAGAGTACACTTATCATGATGAGCCCTGACTAATGTACAGAAGTGTTGAATCACTATATTGTACACCTAAAACTAACGTAACACTGGAAGTTAACTATACTGGAATTAAAAAAAAATTTAAAAATGCTTGCTTCAGAGAAAGCATATAGGAAATGAAGATTTGAAAATGTTTTTAATGAGATTTTGTTATTGAAAATTATATTAAATATATCACAAAACCCTGTTACTTATACTATTTAATATACTATTTAACCCTAGAAATAGACTTTTTAAACTACCTTACAAATATTCTAAAAGGCTGTCTGTTTTGAATTTGTGGGCTAAAAACACGAACATGTAACTTCTTGTAATTACTTTGCAAGAATAACTGATTTCACAAGGAAAGTTGACATTTTTAGTGCCCTAATTTCAGCAAAAAGTTCACAATTGGTGGATAAAACTGATAAATCTAAAGAACATGATGGAAGAAATTCAGTGAAACATGGATTTGCACAATTTCAATCTTTTTTAAAAATAACTTGGTATTATTGTAGCAACTAAAAATAGTATCAGAATAATCCATGGTAAAAGCCTAGTTCTAAGTTCAGATTAGGAAACCAAGGTAAAATGAAGCCATTTTAGTGAAATGGCAACTACTATTTAGTATGAGCAAGTATATTTTTGCACTATTTTATTATTTTAAAATCCTATTAATTTCACTGTCAATGTAAGAATATAGTAATAATTGTATAATATATACAATTATGTATGTATAACATATACATATATATGAAATAGAGTCTATACTAATTTTTTGTTTTTACTGAGATGCATATATGGTGAAAAACACTTGTGTGCTAGGTTGGTAAGAGTAAAGCTGATTATAAATTGTTGAATTCAGGATACTGTTAATGGATACCAAATAGGGTATAAAGGAAAAAGGAGCCAAGGGTGTGCCTAAGGATCTGACCTTGACCTGATCATCATTTATTAAAATTGTTTAAACAAGGGCAGGGACATGGTTGTGTGTGTGTGTGTGTGTGTGTGTGTGTGTGTGTGTGTGTGTATTCATGTTCACATTCGTGTGCATGTACTGGGTGGAGAATGCTAATAGTTGCCTCTTTGATATGATAATTTTGCTATGTTTTTTAGGTATTATTCAAATCCACATCGAGAGTAGGCAGTTAAATGTACATCTCCGGGCTGGGTATGTGGTTTAGGAGTTGATCTGTAAATGTGGGATTTTCCAGTATCTAAGTTAAATGTTATACAACAGAATGGGATTTCCTAGGTAATGAGTAATGACAGAGTAGAGAAGACAGTCAAGGACTAGCACTGGGCAATTCCAATAATTGGAGTCAAGAGGATGTGGGGGAACCAGCCAAGTAGAATGAAATGGGGAGACCAGTGATGTAGAAGACACACTGGAGTGTGTGGATCCTGAAAGCCAAATGAAAAATTGCTTTAAAGAGTTAGATATTTGGTCAAATGTGGACTAGAGGTTGGATAAGAGGGAGAACTAACAATAAGACTTAGCAACTTTGAGATTATTAATAATCTTGGCAGAACTGGTTTCAGTTCTGAATGAAAGCCTGATGGGAGTGGGCTGAGATAAAAAAAAAAGGACAGGAAGTAAAGGAGATAGTGCAGACAGCTTTTCACAAAATAATGCTATCAGTGATGCATAGAAATGTCTCTCCACCACTCTCAACTCATCAACTGTTTTGAATTTCCTACAGCCCACCAAATACTTTGTCACTTGGTTTTGCATTATGCTCTATATATTCTTCATGAAAGGCCTTTGCCTTCCCTTTACTCACTACGTACCCCCTACTCGACTCAAGAGTGACTTACTAGCAAATCTCTATGTGCCCTCCAAGATTCAGAAGAGATGGAAGGTGTCAGCTTTATTAACCTAATCCATCTCTGAATCATATTACTTTGGTCTTAAAGCTTCCATAGCTAACAGCATGGAGACATTCATTATAACAAATCCCAATGCTTCTTTAAGATTTGTTATTCCAGTCTTCCCAGTTAGCTTGTAATTTTAACAAATACATGGACTATGTCCTTCATCTCTTCAGTGCCTGATACTAAGCAAATGTTCACTACGATCATGTATTCAGCAACCATATCTTCCTATAATTCAAACCAATTAAGTTAACTAAAGATAAATAAGTGAATGAAAATGAAAACATTTGTCCATATAGAACTGTAGCAAACACGAGAAAATGTATTCAGATTTAACTCTGTCGGGATCATTAGTATCTCTGTCTTTGGAATCTATCAGAAAAGTGGAGGGGAGAGAGACAGACAGGGACAGAGGAAAAAAAAGAAACAGAGAGGGTTTAGAAAGAAAGCAAAGTATATTTTTTGACATGATCACAATTTTGTGGTGAAACTCAATGCAATTACAGACTTAAATGAGCTATGACCTAGTTTTCTTATTTTGTTAAATCTGTGCTAGATTCTCCCAGCATATGAGCTGTTCTGAAGGGATTTCTTAAGTGCTTTGGAAACCTGTATCAATATCACACACCAGTTTGCCTCACTTGGGCACTTCAGTGGTAGAGACACTGATGCCATTTCTGTGGCCAAAGAAGTCAGTTTAACTGCCTGAAATGCTAACACATCATCTGAGGAATGGGAAGAAGCTCTGTTATTTAGATATTTAGTCTGTTATCCATAGATCTGACCTTGTTCTTTGCCCTTCAGCATATCTATCTGCTTATCTCACCTTGAACTGAAAACTGTTGAAGGCGGAAAGCAATAGGAGAATACCTTATTTGGACAAAATACTAGATGGATACATTTTCCAAAATGATCTCTGGTTTACACAAAAATAGCAGAAAGAAAGAAAGAGACGCTTATTTTAAGTGCCTGCTACATGTTAAGTGCTTTACAAACTTTCCTCTCATCATATCAGAACTTTGAAGTGGATATTGTGACTTTTTTCAAAAACACACTGAGACTTTTCAAAAACACACTGAGATTTTGCATTAACCACTAAAAAAAAAGGTCACCATGCTAGGGAACAAAAAGTGGATTAAAATTCAGGTTTGCCTGGAATGAAACCTGTACTTTCTGCATTAAATCATGTTGTTGCCATTGTTAGTAATTAAATCTCTTCTTATAAAATGTTCATTAAAAAAATAAAATAAAATTTAAAAAATGTTCATCTCCTGGGGGTAGGTGTAGGATGGTGGGAGAGGTCATGTCATTCCTTTACTTTGAGGTCTTCCCCAGTAATATGGAAAATCATGGAAACAAGGGATTTGAATTTGAATTCCAATTCGTATGGGAAGTTCCACAAATCCTTTGTTCATAGGTCTACTTAGAAACAGTCACACTAAAGGATCAAATTCACTTACTTTATTTTATTTATTTATTTATTTAAGTGTTATTATGTTATGTTAGTCACCATACAATACATCATTAGTTTTTGATGTGGTGATCCACGATCCATTGTTTTCGTATAACACCCAGTGCTCCCTGCAGTACGTGCCCTCCTTAATACACATCACCGGGCTAACCAATGTCCCCTCCCCCCTCCCCTCTAGAACCCTGTTTGTTTCTCAGAGTCCAGAGTCACTCATGGTTCATCTCTCCCTCCAATTCCCCAACCCCCTCATTTTTCCCTTCCTTCTCCTAATGTCCTCCCTGCTATTCCTGATGTTCCACAAATAAGTGAAACCATATGATAACTGACTCTCTCTGCTTGACTTACTTCACTTAGGATAATCTCCTCCAGTCCCATCCATGTTGATGCAAATGTTGGGTATTCATCCTTTCTGATGGCTGAGTAATATTCCATTGTATCTATGGAGCACATCTTCTTTATTCATTCGTCTGTTGAAGGGCATCTCGGCTCTTTCCACAGTTTGGCTATTGTGGACATTGCTGCTATGAGCCTTGGGGTGCATGTGGCCCTTCTTTTCACTACATCTCTGTCTTTGGGGTAAATACCCAATAGTGCAATTGCTGGGTCATAGGGTAGCTCTATTTTTAAATTTTAGAGGAAGCTCCACACTGTTTTCCAAAGTGGCTGTGCCAACTTGCATTCCCACCAACAGTGTAAGAGGAACCCCTTTCTCCACAACCTCTCCAACATCTGTTGTTTCTTTCCCTGTCCATTTTTGCCATTCTAATTGGTGTAAGGTGGTATCTCAATGTGGTTTTGATTTGAATTTCCCTGATGGCTAATGATGATGAACATTTTTTCATGTGTCTGTTAGCCATTTGTATGTCTTCTTCAGAGAAGTGTCTTTTCATATCTTCTGCCCACTTTTTGACTTGATTATTTGTTTTTTGGGTGTTGAGTTTGAGAAGTTCTTTATAGATCTTGGATACCAGCCCTTAATCTGTAGTGTCATTTGCAAATATCTTCTCCCATTCTGTGGGTTGCCTCTTTGTTTTGTTGACTGTTTCCTTCGCTGTGCAGGAAGAAATTGAAAACCTGAATAGGCCAATAACCAGTGATGAGATTAAAGCAGTGATCAAAAACCTCCCAAATCACAAGAGTCCAGGGCCTGATGGATTCCCTGCGGAATTCTACCAAACATTCAAAGAAGAAATAATACCTATTCTACTGAAGCTGTTTCAAAAAACAGAAACAGAAGGAAAACTTCCAAACTTATTCTATGAGGCCAGTATTACCTTAATCCCCAAACCAGGCAAAGACCCCATCAAAAAGGAGAATCTCAGACCAATATCCCTGATGAATATGGACTCCAAAATCCTCAACAAAATCCTAGCTAATAGGATCTAACAATACATTAAAAGAATTATCCACCACCACGAAGTGGGATTTATCCCCGGGATGCAAGGGTGGTTCAAAATTCGCAAATCAATCAATGTGATAGAACACATTAATAAGAGGAGGGAGAAGAACCATACGGTCCTCTCATTGATGCAGAAAAAGCATCTGACAAAATACAACATCCTTTCCTGATTAAAACTCTTCAGAGTATAGGGATAGAGGGAACATTCCTCAAGTTCATAAAAATCCATCTATGAAAAACCCACAGCTAATAACATCCTCAAGGGGGAAAAGCAGAGAGCCTTTCCCTTAAGATAGGGAAAATGTCAAGGATGCCTACTCTCGCCACTATTGTTCAACATAGTACTAGAAATCCTGGCAACAGCAGTCAGATAACAACAAGAAATAAAAGGTATTCAAATTGGCAAAGAATAAGTCAAACTCTCTCTTTTTGCAGACGACATGACACTTTATGTGGAAAACCCAAAAGACTCTACCCCCAAATTACTAGAACTCATACAGCAATTCAGAAATGTGGCAGGATACAAAATCAATGCACAGAAATCAGTTGCTTTCTTAACAACACAACTGTAGAAAGAGAAATTAGAGAAACGATTCCATTTACAATAGCACCAAAAACCATAAGATACCTCGGAATATACCTAACCAAAGAGGTAAAGGATCTATACTCTAGGCACTACAGAACACTCACGAAAGAAATTGAAGAAGACACAAGAAGATGGAAAAATATTCCATGCTCATGGATCGGAACAATAAACATTGTTAAAATGTCTATGCTACCCAGGGCAATCTATACCTTCAATGCCATCCCAATCAAAATTCCAATGACATTTTTCAAAGTGCTGGAACAAACAATCCTAAAATTTGTATGGAATCAGAAAAGACCCTGAATCACCAAGGGAATGTTGAAAAAGAAAAAGTTGGGGGCATCACGTTGCCCGATTTCAAGCTATATTATAAAGCTGTGATCACCAAGACAGCATGGTACTGGCACAAAAGCAGACATATAGACCAATGGAACAGAATAGAGAGCCCAGATATGGACCCCCAACTCTATGGTCAAATAATCTTTGACAAAGCAGGAAAAAACATGCAATGGAAAAAAGACAGTCTCTTCAATAAATGGTGCTGGGAAAATTGGACAGCTACATGCAGAAGAATGAAACTCGACCATTCTCTTAACACCATTCACAAAGACCTCAATGTGAGACAGGAATCCATCAAAATCCTAGAGGAGAACATAGACAGTTACCTCTTTGACATCGGCCACAGCAACTTCTTTCAAGATACATCTCCAAAAGCTAGTGAAAACAAAGCAAAAATGAACTTTTGGGACTTCAAGATAAAGAAGGATCAAATCCACTTACTTTAAATCTAAGCACCTTTTCAAATTACTGTGTATTTGTGAGTATACACATACCAGTGTTTTTATACTTAAACTTGATTACTCATGAACTTAAGACTAAGCTAAATTTCTAACTATAAACTAAGCATCTCTTATATTAAATAACTAACAGCAAATTAAATATGGATTCTCTTAAATGAGACCAAAATCCAGAGGAGAAACAATGTCACCACTTTATTTGCAAAATGTACATACATCTATGAGATGAGACAGAAATTTTATTAAACAATAATATTTTAAGATGCCTTGAGGTCCTCAAAAGGAAACATCAGCAGAATACATTGTTGTTATGAGAATAACAGTGATACATTAATTTGTCATAAACATAATTAAATCATGGGCAAAGTCATAGACAACAAGAGGAAGTTACTATGATTCTAAACTACTGAAGCCATTACCCTCACATCCAAATGTACCCTGAAGATGTTTAGCAGTTTCCGAAATACTCATAACAGGAAACTCAAAAAAAGGAGTATCACAGAATATACTGGACTAGAACTGCTCTTCCATCCCCTGATACTTAGCTAATTTTATATATTTTCATAGCTTGCTGAACGATAAAATATAAAATTTGCTTATATTAGTTCATTGGCTATTGAGAAAGAACTTTGATTTCTATTTTTGTATCTCTAATTTCCTCCATACAATAGATGCTCAATAAACATTAATTAAATATTCATTAAATACATTATAGGAATAGATCTTAATGAGATAAAAACAATACAAGTTGTTACAAATAGTTCTTGAGAGAAACTGTGAATTATACACTAATGGGTTTTAAAACTTTGGACAATTCCCTATTGCCCGCCAAGTAAAGTCTGTGAAAGAAATTCATGCATGGGGATGCGCTTTAAGGAAAGAACACTGGTTACAAAATGCAAAATGGATGCCAGGAATGACAGTCTGAGCTCCAAAAGACCACTTAAGAGCCTGTTAAAATACTCCACGTGAGATATACTGCAGACCTGAATTAGAATAATGGTGGTGAACTATGAATGATATTTTTGAGGCAGAAATGCTGGAACGTGGCCACGGATTACATGCAGTAATGCCACTGACGGTGTCTGTGTTTTTGAGCTGGAGAGATTCTGAGGCTGGTAGACCATTAAAGAAAAATGGAAGAGGGAAGAAGAGTTCTGGGGAGATAAGATTCTTTCCATTCTGGATCCATAATCTTAATGACTTCTAGGCACTCCATATGCACCTTGGTAATGCATCCTTCTGTCTTCTTAAAATAAGAGTGATGAAATTTTGACTCATTTCCTTTTATTTTATCTGCACTGAAGGCTGAGAATAACTGCTCAGCATCCATCTTATCCTCTCAAAAAGTGTTTTCAGGTTACTTTATTTTTTAAATTTTATTATGTTATGTTAATCACCATATATTACATCGTTAGTTTTTGATGTAGTGTTCCATGAGTCATTGTTTGCATATAATACCCAGTGCTCCATTCAATATGTGCCCTCTTTAATACCCATCACCAGGCTAACCCACCCCCACACCCCCTCCCCTCTAGAACCCTCAGTTTGTTTTTCAGAGTCCATATTCTCTCATGGTTCGTCTCCCGCTCTGATTCCCCCCCTTCGTTTTTCCCTTCCTACTATTTTTTCTTTTTTTTTTTTTTTAACATATACTGTATTTGTTTCATAGGTAAAGGTATGTGAATCAACAGTCTTCCAAAATTCACAGCGCTCACTATACCACATACCCTCCCCAATGTCTATCACCCAGCCACCCCATCCCTTCCACCCCCCACCACTCCAGCAACCCTCAGTTTATTTCCTGAGATTAAGAATTCTTCTTATCAGTGAGGTCATATGATATATGTCTTACTCTGATTGACTTATTTCACTCAACATAATACCCTCCAGTTCCATCCACGTTGTTGCAAATGGCAAGATTTCATTCCTTTTGATGGCTGCATAATATTTCACTGTGTATGTATACCACCTCTTCTTTATCCATTCATCTGTCGATGGACATCTTGGCTCTTTCCACAGTTTGGCTATTGTAGACATTGCTGCTATAAACATCGGGGTCCACGTACCCCTTCAGATCCCTACATTTGTATCTTTGGGGTAAATACCCAGTAGTAGAGTTGCTGGATCATATGGTAGCTATATTTTCAACTGTTTGAGGAACCTCCATCCTGTTTTCCAGAGTGGTTGCACCAGATTGCATTCCCACCAACAGTGTAGGAAAGTTCCCCTTAACTTCGCATCCCCGCCAACATCTGTCATTTCCTGACTTGTTAATTCTAGCCATTCTGACTGGTGTGAGGTGGTATCTCATGGAGGTTTTGATTTGGATTTCCCTGATGCTGAGCAATGTTGAGCACTTTTTCATGTGTCTGTTGGCCATTTGGAGGTCTTCTTTGGAAAAATGTCTGTTCATGTCTTCTGCCCATTTCTTGATTGGTTCACTTGTTCCTTGGGTGTTGAGTTGGATAAGTTCTTTATAGATGTTGCATACTAGCCCTTTATCTGATATGTCATTTGCAAATATCTTCTCCCATTCTGTTGGTTGTCCTTTGGTTTTGCAGACTGTTTCCTTTGCTGTGCAAAAGCTTTTTATCTTGATGAAATCCCAATAGTTCATTTTTACCCTTGATTCCCTTGCCTTTGGTGATGTTTCTAGGAAGAAATTGCTGCAGCTGAGGTCGAAGAGGTTGCTGCCTGTGTTCTCCTTTAGGATTGTGATGGACGCCTATCTCACATTTAGGTCTTTCATCCATTTGGAGTCTATTTTTGTGTGTGGTGTAAGGAAATGGTCCAGTTTCATTCTTCTTCATGTGGATGTCCAATTTTCCCAACACCATTTGTTGAAGAGACTGTCTTTTTTCCATTGGACATTCTTTCCTGCTTTGTCGAAGATGAGTTGGCCATAGAGTTGAGGGTCCATTTCTGGGCTCTCGATTCTGTTCCATTGATCTATGTGTCTGTTTCTGTGCCAGTACCATACTGTCTTGATGATGACAGCTTTGTAACAGAGCTGGAAGTCCGGAATTGTGATGCCGCCAGCTTTGCTTTTCTTTTTCAACATTCCTCTGGCTATTTGAGGTCTCTTCTGGTTCCATACAAATTTTAGGATTATTTGGTCCATTTCCTTGAAAAAAGTGGATGGTATTTTGATGGGGATTGCATTGAATGTGTAGATTGCTCTAGGTAGCACTAACATCTTCACAATGTTTGTTCTTCCAATCCATGAGCATGGAACATTTTTCCATTTCTTTGTGTCTTCCTCAATTTCTTTCATGAGTATTTTATAGTTTTGTGAGTACAGATCCTTTGCCTCTTTGGTTAGATTTATTCCTAGGTATCTTACGGTTTTGGGTGCAATTATAATTGGGATCAACTCCTTAATTTCTCTTTCTTCTGTCTTGTTGTTGGTGTATAGGAGTGCCACTGATTTCTGTGCATTGATTTTATATCCTGCCACTTTACTGAATTCCTGTATGAGTTCTAGCAGTTTTGGGGTGGAGTCTTTTGGATTTTCCACATAAAGTATCATATCATCTGCAAACAGTGAGAGTTTGACTTCTTTGCTGAATCAGATGCCTTTGATTTCTTTTTGTTGTCTGATTGCTGTGGCTAGGACTTCTAGTACTATGTTGAATAGCATTGGTGATAGTGGACATCCCTGCCATGTCCTGACCTTAGGGGAGAAACTCTCAGTTTTTCCCCATTGAGAAGATATTTGCTGTGGGTTTTTCATAGATGGCTTTTATGATATTGAGATATGTCCCCTCTATCCCTATACTCTGAAGAGTTTTGATCAAGAAAGGATGCTGTACTTTGTCAAATGCTTTTTCTGCACCTATTGAGAGGATGATATGGTTCTTGTTCTTTCTTTTATTAATGTATTGTATCACATTGGTTGATTTGCGGATGTTGAACCAACCTTGCAGCCCAGGAATAAATCCCACTTGGTCGTGGTGAACAATCCTTTTAATGTACTGTTGGATCCTATTGGCTACTATTTTGGTGAGAATTTTTGTATCCATGTTCATCAGGGATAATGGTCTGTAATTCTCCTTTTTGATGGGGTCTTTGTCTGGTTTGGGGATCAAGGGAATGGTGGCCTCATAAAATGAGTTTGGAAGTTTTCCTTCCGTATCTATTTTTTGGAACAGTTTCAGAAGAATGGGTATTAATTCTTCTTTAAATGTTTGGTAGAATTCCCTTGGGAGGCCATCTGGCTCTGGGCTCTTGTTTGTTGGGAGATTTTTGATGACTGCTTCAATTTCCTTAGCGGTTATAGGTCTGTTCAGGTTTTCTATTTCTTCCTGGTTCAGTTTTGGTAGTTGGTACAGCTCTAGGAATGCATCCATTTCTTCCAGATTATCTAATTTGCTGGCATAGAGTTGCTCATAATATGTTCTTAAAATTGTTTGTATTTCTTTGATGTTGTTGTGATCTCTCCTCTTTCATTCATGATTTTATGTATTTGGGTCCTTTTTCTTTTCTTTTTGATAAGTCTGACCAGGGATTTATCAATCTTATTAATTCTTTCAAAGAACCAGCTCCTAGTTTCGTTGATCTGTTCTACTGTTCTTTTGGTTTCTATTTCATTTATTTCTGCTCTGATCTTTATGATTTCTCTTCTCCTTCTGGGTTTAGGCTTTATTTGCTGTTCTTTCTCCAGCTCCTTTAGGTGTATGATTAGGTTGTGTATTTGAGACCTTTCTTGTTGCTTGAGAAAGGCTTGTAGTGCTATATACTTTCCTCTTAGGACTGCCTTTGCTGTATCCCAAAGATTTGGAACATTTGTGTTTTCATTTTCATTGGTTTCCATGAATTTTTTAAATTCTTCTTTTATTTCCTGGTTGACCCATTCATTCTTTAGTAGGATGCTCTTTAGCCTCCATGTATTTGAGTTCTTTGCAACGTTCCTCTTGTGATTGAGTTCTAGTTTCAAAGCACTGTGGTCTGAAAATATGCAGGGAATTATCCCAATTTTTGGTACCGGTTGAGACCTGATTGGTGTCCTAGGATGTGATCTCTTCTGGAGAATGTTCCATGGGCACTAGAGAAGAATGTATATTCCGTTGCTTTGGGATGGAATGTTCTGAATATATCTGTGAAGTCCATTTGGTCCAGTGTGTCATTTAAAGTCTTTATTTCCTTGTTGATCTTTTGCTTAGATGATCTGTCCATTTCGGTGAGGGGGCTGTTAAAGTCCCCTACTATTATTGTATTGTTGTCGATGTGTTTCTTTGCTTTTGTTATTAATTGGCTTATATAATTGGCTGCTCCCATGTTGGGGGCATAGATATTTACAACTGTTAAATCTTCTTGTTGGATACACCCTTTAAGTAGGATATATGTCTTTCCTCATCTCTCATTACAGTCTTTGGTTTAAAAATCTAATTTGTCTGATATAAGGATTGCCACCCGAACTTTCTTTTGGTGTCCATTAGCATGGTAAATGGTTTTCCACCCCCTCACTTTCAATCTGGGGGTGTCTCTGGGTCTCAAATGAGTCTCTTGCAGAAGCATATTGATAGGTCTTGGGTTTTTTTATCCAATATGATACCCTGTGTCTTTTGATTGGGGCATTTAGCCCATTTACATTCAGGGTAACTATTGGAAGATAGAATTTAGTGCCATTTTATTGCCTGTAAGGTGACTGTGACTGTACATTGTCTGTGTTCCTTTCTGGTCTATGTTACTTTTAGGCTCTCTCTTTGCTTAGAGGACCCCTTTCAATAATTCTTGTAGGGCTGCTTTCGTGTTTGCAAATTCCTTTAGTTTTTGTTTGTCCTGGAAGCTTTTTATCTCTCCTTCTAGTTTCAATGACAGCCTAGCTGGATATAGTATTCTTGGCTGCATATTTTTCTCATTTAGTGCTCTGAATATATCATGCCAGTCCTTTCTGGTTGGCCAGGTCTCTCTGGATACGTCTTTCGCCAATCTAATGTTTCTACCATTGTAGGTTACAGATTTCTTGTCCCGAGCTGCTTTCAGTATTTTCTCTTTGTTTCTGAGACTCATAGTTTTACTATTAGATGTTGGGGTGTTGACCTATTTTTATTGATTTTGAGAGACGTTCTCTCTTTCTCCTGGATTTGGATGACTGTTTCCTTCCCCAATTAGGGAAGTTCTCTGCTATAATTTGCTCCAATATATCTTGCCCCTCTCTCTCTTTCTTCTTCTTCAGGGATCCCAGTTATTCTAATGTTGTTTCGTCTTATGGTATCACTTATCTCTCGAATTCTGCCCTCGTGATCCAGTAATTGTTTATCTCTCTTTTTCTCAGCTTCTTTATTTTCCATCACTTGGTCTTCTATATCACTAATTCTCTCTTCTGCCTCATTTATCCTAGCAGTTAGCGCCCCCATTTTTGATTGCACCTCATTTAATAGCCTTTTTGATTTTGACTTGTTTAGATTTTAGTTCTTCTATTTCTCCAGAAAGGGTTTCTCTAATATCTTCCATGCTTTTTTCAAGCCCAGCTGGTATCTGTATATTAGTCATTCTGAACTCTAGTTCCGACATCATGCTAATGTCTGTACTGATTTGGTCCCTGGCAGACGGTACTGCCTCTTGTTCTTTTTTTGGGGGGGGGGTGATTTTTTCCATCTTGTCATTTTGTCCAGAGGAGAATAGATGAATGAGAGAAGAAAATGCTAACAGGGTAGCAACGACCACAGAAAAATATACACTAAAAAAATCAGAAGACACCTGCATTCACCTTCCCAAAGTGGAAGTTAACTGCTGGTACTTTTTAATTATACTGAAGAAGTATAATTTTGTTCAGTTTGATTGCTTCCAGAGAGTTGCTTAGAAGTGCACCATTCTTCATGGACTTTTGTTGTCTTCTGGAAGCCTCCCTCCTCCAGTTTAGCCTTTGATATTCTGAGATTATAAATTCTAGTTTAACTATTCCTCAGGCTTCCATTATCTATTACAATCACAACAATCTTCATACTTCAGGCTTATTTAGCTTGAGATACTGGGAAAAGAAAAAAAAAACTCTACCTGGAATAAGTAGACAAAATATATAAGCCATACTATAAAGAGTGAGAAAATCTTTCTCAAGGTATGGCTTTCTAAGATTTTAGGGCATGGAAATGACGCTAAATGACTTCCATCATCACCATGAATTCATAAACCTGGTACTCCTGAGTGGTAGAAACTCATGCCACTCTTCTTGAAAATCCTCACTGTATTCATTTGTCAGGGAGGACAGTGTAACATCTCCTAATGGATATCTTTCTACTCTAACCGTCTCTTCCTCAGAGAAACTGTTACTGATTCCTAAGACAGAGTCATCTACTGCATCTGCATATTCCTCTCCTTTAGAGCACTTGCTACAACAGAGGACTTACTTCCATGTGTATAATTATATGACTAAAGTCTGCTTTCCCCACTTATTATACCTTCATGAGATTAAAGCTGTTCTTATTTTCAATATTGTATTTATAATGCTCAGTGTAAGTCCTGACAAATAAAAAAAAATTTCCACTAAATACTCAATGAGTGAGTGAAAGAGGCTGGGAAACTGATGTCAATATGAAAGAGATTCCCGATGACCATGACCATCTGAGAATGATTCCACTCTTTCATTTAATATGAGGAAACTGATTTATTATCATATCAGAATGTTTTGGGATATTCTGTTTTCAGAATCAACTTCTAGAATGAAGAAAATATATATTACCAGAATCTCAGATATATTAGATCTGTCAGCAAGCTTCACAGGAATATGCAATAAATTGTTGTGTTGATCTACTTATATGCATGAGAGAGTTTGTTACAAACATTTATTTTTAGAGATTGTTATTTTCTAACTGCACAATAAATTGCTGGTATTTGCATAATAGAATTGTTTGCTTCTTTGATTTTCTATTCAGATTGGGAATTATTAATATTTAGTCATACTTGAGATGGATGCTTTGTCACTGAGTATGTTAACTGTAAAGTATAAATTTCCATTATTCACTATTTCCATAAATTCTCATAATTCACTATTCCCAGAGTATAGATCGCACCGTATACTCTTGTCCTTCTGGAAGTTTTGAGGCTGAAGCTTAAGTGTAAAAATCAGTGAAATAATCTTGAAAATCTGGGTCAAAAAAAACACACGTGCTCTTCATATCTTCAGTGTGCTTTGTGCGGTGTCTGACAAAGCCAACAAATATTTAACAGATGTTCACTGAGGAACCAAGGAGTATAAGTTACCTTCAGTTGGAAGAATTTGTATGAGATCAATAGTATAACCGCCTTACTCAACTTTCTTACTGGTAAATTTACTATTTTATGCTTGAGAAAAGGACAATTTCTAATTAATTCAATTTATTTGAAATTAAGAAATAATATATTAAGTTTTTCATGTTTTCTAGGCATTGTGTTGAGCACAAAACTTTAACTTTAGAAATATACCATCTATTATAATATGACATCTAAGGTGAACTTGCAAATCTCATACTTTGGTTTCTATGGCTTTCGCACCATTTTTTCTTTCTCTATGTATTTGAAAACAAATAAACTAACAAATAAACCAAAACAACAAAAGTGGGGAAGGACTTTGAGCACCTGTTACAATGATACACTGACAATTCTTTTTTTTTTTTTTTAAAGATTTATTAATTTATTTGAGAGAGAGAGAGAGAGCATGAATGAGTACAAGTCGGGGGGAGGTGCAGAGGGAGAGAATCTTTAAACAGACTTCCTGCTGAGTGCAGAGCCCAACATGGGGTTGGACCTCACGAACCCTGAGATCATAACCTGAGCTGAAAGCAAGAGTCAGACACTAAACCGAATGAGCCACACAGATACCCCTACAGTTCTAAGGGGATGTATAGACTAGATGTACACATTTTTGTGTATTTTGCTTACTGAACATGGTAATGGGTGCATGCTGGATCTGAACTAGAATCTGTATAATTACTTAGAAATGTGGAATGCGGACGCATTGCAAGGTTTCAAAAAGTAAATAATGTTAGTGAGGCCATCGCTGAAGGCTGACAGCTACCAACCAAGAGTTTCCCTCAGTGTTGGACACTTAACACTATTGAGTAGGTCACCCTAAGTCCTAGCAGAGAGCAGTAGAAGACAGACATTAAATCCTCAAGTTTCCTTTCCTGGGAGGTTCCTCCTTCGATTCTAGAAACTCTTCCAAATGTCCCCCTTCAGGGTCCTTTATTATAAAACTTGACTGTTATAGTTCCAGATGAAATCCAAAATATCACTCTGATAATCTGTATTACTGACATAAATTAAGAATGTACTCTCCAGTGTACTTTAATTCCTTGAGCACAGGGTGTTTGTACGGTTTATCCTTATCCCTATTACCTGATGTGATGTCTAGAATAAGTTCAAAGCCACTCAGTAATGACAGCTGAATGGCTAAAACTGTATCATTAATAGTTCCCTTTGACTGAATATTCAAAGTGTATAAAGTGCTATGCTAGCACATTATCTAGTGTGCAATATTTTTTTTCTCAGCATAATTTGATGCATTATTTTCCTTACATGTAAGAACTGTTTGTTAGAAAAATTACATATGTAACACAACCTTGGACATGAATAGATAGGTGGTATGTTTAGTGTTATAGTATTTTGGTTTGAGTTCCACAGTAGCTTTCTCTACTCCATTATCATAATAACAAATAATACATATTTTATGTGGTAGGATTTTAAAAGATACTTTGGGAACAATTGGGGTTTAAAGTCAGCTAATCATAGTTTAAATTTGTTTTGTCACTGGTATTTGGATATCCTGGGGGACAGTCACTTAACTTCTGTGAGTATCAGTTTTTTTTACCTAAAAAATTGAAGATAATTTCTACCTTAGAGACTTTTGTGACGATTAAGTTAATTTCCTTAAAATGCCCAGTGCAACGTTTAATACAGAGAATTCCCCGATAAATAGCGTTATACAGATTTATTACTTCTTTTACTGACATTTTTTAAATGTTTGACCAAACATTAGAAAACAAATAAAAATTAAAAGAAGAATAAGAATAACAATAAACTTCTTCACCACATTTTAAAGTGTACCCAAGACTGAGGAAGTAATTTCTGTGTAAATTAAAAAAAAAAAAAAGTCAAGTTGGCATTTACTTTGGAGGTTTGAAGCATTGTTAAGTAAATTATATCCAATAATTTTAAAGTAGGCAGTTCAGTTTATCCATGGACATAGTTTGACATTTAAAAAATTTATTTAACTGGATATGTATATGACATGCCTTCTTAACAAAATATAGGAAAAGGGTAGTTCAGTAGGCAGGATATGATTAAGTAAAATTCATGTGAACTGTCACAGTCCATGGGTGGGAAATGTTTAATGGTATTATCCTGCGAATGGTATGATTACATAGGAAAAGGCATGGTGTTACACAGGAAGTGGCACCATTGCTATTTTTCTGCCCAAAGGCTTAAGTTTAAAAGTCAACCAGGAAGGTATAGTTCATGACCAAAAGATTTGAGTTCAGATATCCCTTCCACCAGAGTAGGAAAAGGAAGAACAAAGAAGACTCAACACAGTAGGGTAAAAATTCAGGAACTATGCAAACAAGGGCATAAACTTTTCCCTGCAAAAAGTGATGACCAGCAGTCATTTTAGAACTACACAGTTAAGGAAGGCAAAGTCTCCTTAGGAATAAGATGGTTAAAATATTAAAGATAACATGTATTTGGAGCAGTATTAGTGAGGCTGACCTTTCCTTCATACAAGTCCTGACAAGAATACAGACTCTTAATATAAATGATCAAGGGACATCAGCAGCTAAGGGCAGCAGAAGTAAATGAGCAAAACTTGGTAACTGTAGGAGAAACAAGGCAGAGGAGTTCATTCCTTAGTATAAAAGTAGTTGATTGTTAGTGACCAATTTTTACTGCCAAGGGAATTAGAAAACATTATCAGAATCAACTCATATAACTTCAATTCTGTAATACAATTACATGTGTAAGATAACTACAAAATATAAAGCATAGAGTTCTATATACATTGTTTGGGTAGTTGTGAACAATTTTTAACTCTGGTAAGTCACAAAGATAAATAATTGATCAAATTGATTAAATCTGAGAAGTTACATGTAATAACTATCAACCTCACAGGATAATGCTGTATTGGGTTTATTTAATATGATATGCCTATGTCTCACAAATTATTTATTTAAAGGAGACAGTTTTTTGGAAATACACTTCAAGTATAATTAAAATCTCTCTGGAAAATTTCCAAAGTCTTACTTTTCAAAAATTATTTGCCAAGCCTATGTTTATTTTCTATTATACTGAAGTAATAAGGTCTTTTTATTTTTTCTAAATGAAAAAAGAAAATTTTTTTCTATGTGATAGTCTTTCTTCACACTAAATTTAGAAATTTAGCTTCAACTAAGAAATCCTGCCATAGCTTGGCGGCATATACCCTGAAGTTTTTCTTCAGTAGAAAATATTGTGGTGATACACAGAAACCAACAAACAAGAAAAAAGAATTGAAGTAATATTCCTGATAGTATAACAAGGAGTTAGCTTATTATCATGGGGTGAAGTTCATTTTCAGCTATTCATTTGTGCTTTACGAAAGCATGGCCCTCTCCTCAGCTCCTTGGCACAAACCAACAGAGGAAATCAAAATTCAACTGCATACTTTGTTAGTCAGAAACTCATGCCTTTTGCTATTCAACAGACATCAAAACAAAAAAGAGTCAATAAAGCCAAATGTCTGGTCAATTCAGTGAACTAACTGAATTATGATTCCACCATGAATATCTTCCATTACTTCAACAATATTTATTGAGTGACTCCTAAACCAGGACTTGTCCTAGCCTCTGAATATCCTAAGGTTCCTATGCACAATGAGCTTCAAGTCTAGTGGGAAATAAAATAAAGCCCCCCAAAAGGTAATTACAGTGCATCATTAAATGCATTATAACAAGAAAATTAGAGGATGAAAATGAAATTTAGTTGTGGGGGAAATAAAGAATACATTCTGGGGAATTTGAAGAAGGATTAGTGCATCCGTTGTTGATCTCTCCATCCAGGGGGAAAATCAGGACTGAGAACTGCCAGTACAATCAAAGTGTGAGTTAAAGAGGATGGGGGGCTGAGGTAAGGGTGGGGTGGGGTCATATCCACATCAAAGTCGCAAAATCGGAGTCCTAATTTCTATTCCTCTCCGTAGAAGGAAAGTGGGAAGCCATCTTGTGTGGACAAGAGCATGCATGGTGATGTTATCTCATGCCATACTTATTAGAGTAATAGGAAGTATCCATCAATCTGACCATAACCTTAGTGACAGCACTTTTCGGCAGGTCTTGACAATGCCAAGGAACTCTGATGCAGTTTCTTAACCACAGTGCACTAGTGATTCAGCCAGGCATGGAGAATCCTGCTGGAAGTATAGGAAACTGTGAGGCTCTACTCAGAACCACTGAAGGCACTGTCATAAGGATTACACTGGGCTCTCATAATGTACCCTTATCATTCCTACCTTTCTAATCCTGTTGCCTTCCACTCTCCCACTCCCTCAGTGAGGACCAGTTACACTCCCTTACTATTCTTGGTACAAACTTGCACACCTAGCAATTATTATTTACTTTTGGTTTCTGCCGCCACTTTTTTCTTCCTTATTCTGTACAATTTTCTGTGATAGCATTTTTTACCCTTTGATACAGTATGTTTATTCACCCAACTATTCTATGTCCTCCTCATCAATAGTCCCTCATTTCCAGGAAATGTAAGCTGAATGGAGACCAAAGAATGTATTTTTCTTTCTTCCAAATTTTTGTAGAATGAGGGGAAAAGGCAAGGAGGGGAGAAGGAAGGAAGGAAGGGAGAGACAAGGGAGGGAGAGAGGAAAGAAGGAAGGGAGAAAGGGAAGGAGGAAGAGACAAGGGAGGAAGGGAAGAAGAAAGAGGGAAAACAGGAAAAGTTTTTTTTTTGTTGTTTTTTGTTTTTGTTTGTTTTTTTTAATACTGTAAGGAATTTTGTATAATGTATTTGTTTTGGTCATAAATTAGCAATGTTGTTTTCACTGCTAATATGTTTGTCTCTAGTATGAAAGAATTGAAGATAATCATATGCCATTAATAGTCTTTACCGTAGGGTGCCTGGGTGGCTCAGTTGGTTAAGCAACTGCCTTCGGCTCAGGTCATGATCCTGGAGTCCCAGGATCGAGTCCCACATCGGGCTCGCTGCTCGGCAGGGAGTCTGCTTCTCCCTCTGACCCTCTTCCCTCTCACGCTCTCTATCTCTCATTCTCTCTCTCTCTCAAATAAATAAAAAAAATCTTTAAAAAAATAAAAAAATAAAAAAAATAGGCTTTACTGTATGTCATTAATAGTCTGTACAGTCTGTGAGATCTCTGCTCTTTATATCCATCTCCCTTCATGGAAACTGCAAGCTTCTATTAATCAGCGATAATTTTTGTCATCTTTGCAATGATAAAATCCAGATTATTAAACAAAGAATTATTGGTTTAATTGAATTAGAGTTGTGATTAAAAAAAAAACACAAAGTGATTTTAGGCACAAAATGTTGTTCTATGTTTATACTATAGTAAACAAGTTGACTATGGTAACATGTAGAAGTAAATAGCTACCATTTATTGATTAATTAATACTCGCAGGGCAGTATGCTAGCTACCGTACACATATTACTATATTCCGTCCTCAAAATAAATCTTTAAAGAATATCTTCCTTTCACAGATAAAGAAATAAAAGTTTAGAGGAAAGAAAGCCAATTTAATAAGGCTCATAAGTAGCAAAACTGAAATTTGAATTTAAGTCCATTTATTTCCAAAGCCTATATTTTTCTCAATGTACAAATACTTGGTCTTATTCTGCTTTGTCATTGTAGATGTGAGTAAAGTAGTTATTACGTAAATAATTTACTAAATATTCGCTGAGTGCTATTATATATGCCTGTCTGCATTTCTTTTTTCTTTTTCTTTTCTTTCTTTCTTTCTTTTTCTCTTTCTTTCTTTTTTTTTAAAGATTATTTATTTATTTATTTGAGAGAGAGAATGAGAGAGAGAGCGAGCACATGAGAGGGGGGAGGGTCAGAGGGAGAAATAGACTCCCCGCTGAGCAGGCAGCCTGATGCAGGACTCGATCCTTGGACTCCAGGATCATGACCTGAGCCGAAGGCAGTCGCTTAACCAACTGGGCAGTCACTTAACCAACTGAGCCACCCAGGCACCCTCTTTCTTTCTTTCTTCCTTTCTTCCTTCCTTCCTTCTTTCTTTCTTTTTCTTTTCTATCATCTATCTATCCACCCATCTATTTTTTGCCACCCCTTTTTTAAAAAACATTTTTTTAAAAGACTTTATTTATTTATTTATTTGACAGAGAGAGACACAGCAAGAGAGGCAACACAGCGGAGGGAGTGGGAGAGGGAGAAGCAGGCTTCCCACTGAGTAGGGAGCCCAATGCGGGGCTCGATCCCAGGACCCTGGGATCAGGAAGGCAAACGCTTAATGACTGAGCCACTCAGGTGCCCCTTTAGCCACCCTTTTTAAGCTGCCTTACTTCCTTTCCACAGCAAAGATTTATTCAACATAGTAAGATAAAATTAAAAAATGAGAAAAATATACCAGAAGAGGATTAAATGTGGCTAACAAAGATGGAGCTAGAATAAGGTTCCTATTATTACAGGACACAAAGTCTGATAAACTTACTCAAAGCTCATCAAAAGTTAATCTCTAAATCATTTCTGATAGTCACATCATTGAGGTAATATGGATCAGCTATATTTACAGTTGGTAATACGGAAAAAAACAAAAGTAAAACAAAACTACATTTTGGGTATATATAATTATTCCTAATAGTGAGAACTGAAAATTCTCCTTCACAATTAGACATTAGCAGCCACACAAAGAAGACTCAGTGAATGAACTGCTGAAATCATAAACAGCACCCACTACTACATACAAGGATTTCTTAGGGCTCTCTCATATCAAGGTCCTCAATATAGTTAATGGCATCATGCCAAAATTTGATTGACTCAGTGCAGTTTTGAATGATTGAAATTAGTGCTGGTCATGATACTCAATGGATTTAATTTCCAGATACATTTCAGGACATGTAAAAACACTTCTGTCATGGGTCAAGCAGTGTGCAAAGTACCGAGGACATCGGTGTGGATGTTATCTTGCACAGTTCACAACCAAATGGAAGAAAAAGACATAATGAAGTACAAAAGAGTGAAAGATACAATAAGGAGATGTATATAGGATATAATGGTAACAAATGAAAGTTACCTGTCAGAACTGGACTAAAAGAAACACAAATATTACTTTGATGTCATATTCGCAGTCAAGATGAACTGGATTTTGCTTCTGTAACAAACATGTCCTCCCCAAATCTCCAGTTTATAATGTAACAGAACTTTATTTCTCACTCAGGTTCTATGTCTAACAGAACGTGATAGGGGGTACTGCTTCTTGTGTGTGGTGGATGAACTCTAGACTCTAAAGCGACCCCCACAATTCCTGCCTCCTAGTGTTTATACTTTTGTGATACTCTTCTCTTGAGTAGATGAGAACTGTGATGTTCACCTAATCAACAGAATGTGGAAAAGGTGACAGTATCTTATTCCCACTATTACATTATATTATAAAAAGACCCCACATTGCTAACAGATGGCTTTCTAGAGACTCTCCTTGCTGGCTTGATGAAATAAGTGTCCATTTTGGAAAAGCACCCAAGGAAAGGTGGAGAGCCTCTAGGTACTGCTGATGGACTCTAGAAACCATGGGCTGAGTATAGGCACTAGAAGATGGCTTCTAGTCAATAACCAGGAAGAAGCCTGGGCTTTAATTTCTACAGCTGCCAAGGAAATGAATTCTGCCAACAAGATGAATGATCTTGGACATGGATTTTTCCCACTCAAGCCTCCACATGGGAATGCAGGACTGCTGAAACCTTGATTGCAGACTACTGAGCTCCTAAACAAAGAACTCAGTTAAGTTAAATCTGAACCCCTGATCCACAAAAAATGTGAGATAATAAATATGTGCTGTTTTAAGCCAGTAAGTGTGTGATGACTTATTAGCATAGAAAACTTCATCTCAGTATGTGTCTTCTCTATCCTGCAAAAGAAGAGGTCTATAGTATTTCATATCACTGATTGCTGATTCGTTCACTCAGAAGCAAGACACATTGCTTTAGCTCACAGTTTATTATCAGACTGTCATGTGGTCATGTATGCTATCAAAAGTGTTAGGAAGTGTATTCCTGCCATATACCTCAAAGAGGAAAAGCACGAGAATATATTTGTAAGTAGCACCAATGACATCCACAACTTTTTATCGTGTACAATTTTGTTAAACAGGACATAAGCTGTGATGGAAATAAAATATCTTCAATTAAAAAAACAGAGGGGGAGTTACTAGTGATAAATCAGAGCTTCACTAATAGTCACACTTCTTCACTGTCTGTAATTAAAATTCACCCCAGAATATGTGCGAATCAATAAATATTCCCCTATCAGGAAAGCATCATCAAAAATAATATTTGTTAATCACAGTAAACACTTCTACAAATAAGTATTTTACAGATAAATAGTAGGATAATACTACTCATTATAATTCATTATATTTTCCCATTATCTCTGCAAACACATCAAACATGTTTTTAAAAAGCAGTGCCAAACTTAGATATTAATTTTTTCATCACCATATATCCAAAGATATATAATAAATCTTCTCAGCAAAACAAAGAAAATGACTCTTCTGTAAAATAAATCAATTTTTGGTTCCTCAGTACCAGACATTTTGACCTTCTACTTCAGTATTTATTTTTTACCTGACTTTCAGAAAACAGTTCCAGTCTAACAAGGACATAGACCTTATGTTTAGTTTATCTAACTAAACCTATACAGATATTCTGACCTTGATTCTCAATTCTGCCTCAGGAAAGCTAAAGTGAGGGCGCCTGGGCGGCTCAGTTGGTTAAGCGACTGCCTTCGGCTCAGGTCATGATCCTGGAGTCCCGGGATCGAGTCCCACATCGGGCTCCCTGCTCAGCAGGGAGTCTGCTTCTCCCTCTGACCCTCTTCCCTCTCGTGCTCTCTATCTCTCATTCTCTCTCTCTCAAATAAATAAAATCTTAAAAAAAAAAGAAAGCTAAAGTGACATAAACATTTATACTCAATAGAGTAGAGCCTCCTATCTCATGCTCATTTGAACTCAAGAACAGATTTGAAACATCCTTAGTCAAGATTTAGAGCTTGAAAGTCTTTCATTCCCAAGATCAAGATGGTAAAACTGGTGTAAAAATGTCCCCCATGACAGAAATCAAGGAAAGTGTGTAGAATGAGAATAGTT